>NC_083592.1:20807960-21055460 GCF_027579695.1 Neoarius graeffei | reverse complement strand
GCAGGTACATTTCTGCTTGTTACTTTTGAAACATACATCTGATCATCAAAATCTTAGTATCTCTAGAATGCTTGGGTCACAAGGAATCCAACGCGCCCTGTCTCGTCATATTCTACCCAGTAGATTTTCCGGTTTTTTGAATTATGTGAAAATCAATTAAAATGCTTCTCCTCCCTCAGTTTTTGATCAATTTCTCCCAACCTTGGTAGATAGCAACTCTGGACGAGCCTGCAAAAGCTTCTTACACGGATTTTTGAATTTCATAAACGTTTGGCCGTGGCAGCCAATCAAATTTGGCTGAGCATATGCGAACCAGGAAGTGTGCTCATATCTCGGCCGCCGTTTGGCCTATCTAAATGAAACTTGGTGGCATTATGCAAGACCTCTCCAAAAAGGGCCCCAACAAATTTGGAACACATTGGCGGCAAGGGGGCGCTATAACAAGGAAAAAATTTCTTTTTGCTCATATCTCATGATGCGTTTTGGGTAGAAACAAAATTCCACTATCGCTGGAATCCTTGGCTCAAGCCGAATCCATCACAACCTATGACGTCACATTCAGACTTGAGGATTTTCCGCCATTTTGAATTTCGTGAAAATCAATTAAAATGCTTCTCCTACCTCAATTTTTGACCAATTTCTCCCAAACTTGGTACATAGCAACTTTGCACTAGGCTGCACAAGGGCATTACATGGCGCAAATGCCTTCTACTGGCCTGACATCTCGTCTCATATGCTGCTTGGCCCCCACATTGCTGCTTGCAGCTATATTTAGGGGCCAAGCAGCGAAGCTGGCGAAGGCCCCTAATGAGTTTGTCGGTTTTCTTATTATTATTATTATTATTATTATTATTATTATTAGGGGCCAAGCAGCGAAGCTGGCGAAGGCCCCTAATGTGTTTGTAGGTTTTCTTATTATTATTAGGGGCCAAGCAGCGAAGCTGGCGAAGGCCCCTAATGTGTTTGTCGGTTTTCTTATTATTATTATTATTATTATTATTATTCATCTTTCTTCTCCTATGGGAAGTCAATGGCAGCCCATAGAGCCACACATAGGAAAATGCTCAAATTTGGCACACACATTTGAGACAGTCTCAGCATTCCCCATAACAATTTTTAGGTCCCGACCCCCAACCCTCTAGCGCCACCAGCAGGTCAAAGTTGCAGGTACATTTCTGCTTGTAACTTTTGAACCGTACGTCCGATTTTCAAAAACTTGGTATCCCTGGAATCCTTGGGTCAAGACGAATCCAAAGCACCCCATGACGTCATTTTCCGCCCATATAGTTTTCCCGCCATTTTGAATTTTGTGAAAATCACTTAAAATGCTTCTCCTCCCTCAATTTTGGACAAATTTCTCCCAAACTTGGTATATGGCAACTGTGGACTAAGCTGCACAAGAAACTTACCCGGATTTTAGAATTTCTTAAGCGTTTGGCCGTGGCAGCCAATCAAAATTGGCTGCGCAGACGCCAAACAGGAAGTGTGCTCATATTTCGGCCGCCCTTTGGCGTATCTTAACGAAACTTGGTGAGATTATGCCCCACCCCTGCATGAAGGAACAAAAAAAAATTGGAACAAATTGGCTGCTAGGGGGCGCTATAACTAGGAAAAATGTCTTTTGGCTCATATCTCATGATGCGTTTGGGGTAGAAACAAAATTCCACTATCTCTGGAATCCTTGGGTCAACACGAATCTATCGCACCCTATGACGTCATATTCTGCCTTGAGGATTTTCCGCCATTTTGAATTTTGTTAAAATCAATGAAATTCTATGGCAACCCATAGAACTGTCTGACTAGAGGTTTTCAAATTTGGCACACTGATTCTAGGCTGCCTCAAGGTTCTTGTCAGCAAATTTCAACTCATCTCAAACTGTCTAGCGCCACCAACAGGTCAAAGTTGCAGGTACATTTCTGCTTGTTACTTTTGAACCGTACTTCTGATCGTCAAAATCTAAGTATCTATGGGATCCTTGGGTCAACACGAATCCAACGCACCCTATGGCGTCATATTCCGCCTGGTATATTTTCCGCCATTTTGAATTTTGTGAAAATCAATTAAAATGCTTCTCCTCCCTCAATCTTTGACCAATTCCTTCCAAGCTTGGTAGATGGCAACTTTGGACTAAGCTGCACATAAAACTTACCCGGTTTTTCGAATTTCATAAGCGTTTGGCCGTGGCGGCCAATCAAATTTGGCCGTGCAGATGTGAAACAGGAAGTGTGGTCATATCTCGGCAGCCCTTTGACCTTTCTTAACCAAACTTGGTGGCATTATGCCCCACCCCTCCAAAAGGTCCCATACCACATTTGGTGCACATTGGCCATTAGGGGGCGCTATAACTTTCCAAAATGTATTTAGGATCATATATCATTGAGCTCATATCTCAGCAGTCTCTTAGCACACACACACACACTTAGTACACTTGAAGTAATTTCAGGCATCACAGTCAATCGATTTTGACGGTGAAGCCGTGCATGCCTCTAACCATCTGGTTGGAGGTACATTTCTGCTTGTAAACACTTCCTGTGCGTGCCTCTGACCGTCTGCCTGGTCAGTTCTTTCTGTTGCCATGGCAACTTAGGCTGGGTCACGCTGCTTGGCCCCGCATTGCTGCTTGCAGCTATATTTATAATTCAACTTTCTTCTCCTATGGGAAGTCAATGGCAGCCCATAGAGCCACACATAGGAAAATGCTCAAATTTGGCACACACATTTCAGACAGTCTCAGCATTCCCCACAACAATTTTTAGGTCCCCACCCCCAACCCTCTAGCGCCACCAGCAGGTCAAAGTTGCAGGTACATTTCTGCTTGTAACTTTTGAACCGTACGTCCGATTTTCAAAAACTTGGTATCCCTGGAATCCTTGGGTCAAGACGAATCCAAAGCACCCCATGACGTCATTTTCCGCCCATATAGTTTTCCCGCCATTTTGAATTTTGTGAAAATCAATTAAAATGCTTCTCCTCCCTCAATTTTTGACCAATTTCTCCCAAACTTGGTAGATGGCAACTTTGGACTAAGCTGCACAAGAAACTTACCCGGTTTTTAGAATTTCATAAGCGTTTGGCCATGGCAGCCAATCAAAATTGACGGCGCAGACGCCAAACAGGATGTGTGCTCATATCTCTGCCGCCCTTTGGCGTATCTTAACGAAACTTGGTGGCTTTATGCCCTACCCCTCGAAAATGGCCCACAAAAAATTTGGAACAAATGGGCTGCTAGGGGGCGCTATAACTAGGAAAAATGACTTTTGGCTCATATCTCATGATCCGTTTGGGCTAGAAACAAAATTCCACTGCGTCTGGAATCCTTGGGTCAAGACGAATCCATCGCATCCTATGACGTCATATTCTGCCTTGAGGATTTTCCGCCATTTTGAATTTTGTTAAAATCAATGAAATTCTATGGCAACCCATAGAACTGTCTGACTAGAGGTTTTCAAATTATGCACCCTGATTCTAGGCTGCCTCAAGGTTCTTGTCACCAAATTTCAACTCACCACCTCAAACTCTCTAGCGCCACCAACAGGTCAAAGTTGCAGGTACATTTCTGCTTGTTACTTTTGAACCGTATGTCTGATCGTCAATATCTTAGGATCGCTGGAATACTTGGGTCAAAACGAGTCCAATGCCCCCTATAGCGTCATATTCCGCCTGGTATATTTTCCGCCATTTTGAATTTTGTGAAAATCAATTAAAATGCTTCTCCTCCCTCAATTTTTGACCAATTCCTTCCAAACTTGGTAGATGGCAACTTTGGACTAAGCTGCACAAAAAACTTACCCAGTTTTTAGAAATTCATAAGCGTTTGGCCGTGGCTGCCAATCAAATTTGGCGTTGCAGACGCAAAACAGGAAGTGTGCTCATATCTCGGCAGCCCTTTGACCTTTCTTAACCAAACTTGGTGGGATTGTGTCTCACCCGTCCAAAAGGGCCCTTACCAGATTTGGTGCACATTGGCCATTAGGGGGCGCTATAACTTTCCAAAATGTCTTTTGGCTCATATATCATTGAGCTCATATCTCAGCAGTCTTTTAGCACACACAGACACACACCTAGTACACTTGAAGTAATTTCAGCCATCACAGTCAATCGAATTTGATGGTGAAGCCGTGCATGCCTCTAACCATCTGGTTGGAGGTACATTTCTGCTTGTAAACACTTCCTGTGCGTGCCTATGACCGTCTGCCTGGTCAGTTCTTTCTGTTGCCATGGCAACTTAGGCTGGGTCACACTGCTTGGCCCCGCATTGCTGCTTGCAGCTATATTTATTATTATTATTCAGTCCACTTCCGCCTCTGCAAGTCTATGGCAGCCCATAGAACCGTCTGGTAAAAAGTTGTGAAATTTGGCACACTGATTCTAGACAGTCTCAACATTCCTCTCAGCAAATTTCACGCCTCTACCTCAAACCCTCTAGCGCCACCAACAGGTCAAATTCGCAGGTACATTTCTGCTTGTAACTTTTGAACCGTTGGTCTGATTTTCAAAAACTTGGTATCCCTGGAATCCTTGGGCCAAGACGAATCCAACGGACCCCATGACGTCATTTTCCGCTCTATACTTTTCCCGCCATTTTGAATTTTGTGAAAATCAATTAAAATGTTTCAACTCCCTCAATTTTTGACCAATTTCTCCCAAACTTGGAAGATAGCATAATTGGACCAACCTGCACAAAAGTTATACCCGGTGATTTGAATTTCGTAAGTGTTTGGCCGTGGCAGCCAATCAAATTTGGCTTCGCAGACGCAAAACAGGAAGTGTGCTCATATCTCTGCCACCCTTTGGCATATCTTAACGAAACTTGGTGGCATGATGCCACATCCCTCCACAAAAACCCACAAAAAATTTGGAATAAATTTGCCGCTAGGTGGCGCTATAACTAGGAAAAATGACTTTTGGCTCATATCTCATGATGCCTTTTGGCTAGAAACAAAATTCCACTATGCGAGAAATCCTTGGCTCAAGACGAATCCATCCCACCCTATGACGTCATATTCTGCTTTGAGCATTTTCCGCCATTTTGAATTTTGTTAAAATCAATGAAATTCTATGGCAACGCATAGAACTGTCTGACTAGAGGGTTTTAAACCTGGCACTCTGATTCTAGGCTGCCTCAAGGATCTTGGGACCAAATTTCAACTCAGCACCTCAAACTCTCTAGCGCCACCAACAGGTCAAATTTGGAAGTACATTTCTGCTTGTTACTTTTGAACCGTACATCCGATCGTCAAAATCTTAGTATCTCTGGGGTCCTTCGGTCAAGTCGAATCCAAATTGCCCTATCTCGTCATATTCCACCTGGCAGATTTTCCGCCATTTTGAATTTTGTGAAAATCAGTTAAAACGCATCAACTCCCTCAATTTTTGACCAATTTTTCCCAGACTTGGTTGATAGGATAAGTGGACCAAGCCGCACAAAAGTTATTCTCAGTGTTTTGAAACTTAAAACTATTTGGCCGCAGCAGCCAATGAAACACGTCTGCAAAGACACCAAACAGGAAGTGAGCTGATATCTCGGCAGCCTTCAAGGGAATGTGTTCAAATTTTTCACACAGATTCTAGTCTATCCCACGACTCGCCTCAAAAAAATCCAGATGCCCAGCTCAAACCCTCTAGCGCCACCAACAGGTCAAAATTTGAGGTACATTTCTGCTTGTAACTTTTGAACCGTATGCCCGATTGTCAAAAACTTGGTATCTCTAGAATCCTTAGGCCAAAAGGATTCCAACGCACCCTATGACGTCATGTACTCCAGAATAGAATCTCCGCCATTTTGGATTTTGTGAAAATCAATAAAATGCTTCTCCTTCTGCAAATTTAGTTGGATTTTCCCAAAAAGTGGTCTGCATTCAAATTCTAGACAGTCTCATGATTGCCTTCAAGAAATTTTAGGTCCCCACCCCCAATCCTCTAGCGCCACCAGCAGGTGAAAATTTCAAGTACATTTCTGCTTGTAACATTTGAACCCTACGTCCGATTTTCAAAAACGTTGTATCACTGGAATCCTTGGGCCATGGCAAATCCAACGCACCCTATGACGTCATTTGCCGCAGGATATTTTTCCCGCCATTTTGAATTTTGTGAAAATCAATTAAAATGCTTCTCCTCCCTCAATTTTTGACCAATTTTTCCCAGACTTGGTGCATAGGATAAGTGGACCAAGCCGCACAAAAGTTATGCTCAGTGTTTTGAATTTCCTAAGCGTTTTGCCATGGCAGCCAATCAAATTTGGCTGCACTGATGCGAAACAGGAAGTGTGGTCATATCTCGGCCGGCCTTTGGCATACCTTAACGAAACTTGGTAGCATTATGCCACACGACTCCAAAAAGGCCCACAAAACATTTGGAACAAATTGGCTGCTAGGGGGTGCTATAACTAGGGAAAATGTCTTTTGGCTCATATCTCATGATGCTTTTTGGGTAGAAACAACATTCCACTATTTCTGGAATCCGTGGGTCAAGCCGAATCCATTGCACCCTGTGAAGTCATATTCTGCCTTGAGGATTTTCCGCCATTTTGAATTTAATGAAAATCAATTAAAATGCTTCTCCTCCCTCAATTTTTGACCAATTTCTCCCAAACTTGGTACATAGCAACTTTGGACTAAGCTGCACAAGGGCATTACCTGGCCCAAGTGCATTCTGCTGGCCTGACGACTAGGCTCTTATGCTGCTTGGCCCCCACATTGCTGCTTGCAGCTATATTTATTATTGTTATTCACAGAATAACTTGTTTTTGAGGCATTTGCGATGCTCGAAAACTCATGAATTTTGGCACACTGATCAAATGTGCGTAAAACTACAAATTTACACTAAACAAGGGACTGGGCATAGTCCCGGAGCTCTATAACTCCCCCAAGAACAAGCTGTGGTTGAGATGAAGTTACTCAGATTGGCACGAGATTTGGTGTGGTCGATACTCTTGTGATACAGGACAAGTTTCACTTGGTTGTATTTGACTCCACCCAACAGGAAGTCAGCCATGCTGGATGGAATGTGGGATTTGAAATTTTCCCGCGCTGTTTTGAGGGGCTTACCAAAAACACATGAAACTTGGCACATACATTTGTCCTATGATGCAATTTGAGGTGAAAGGGCAAATTCGTCTAGATGGGCTTCATCACATAGCACTACCTAGTTCAAAAATACAGATTTGACACCCTGTACATATTCGAAAACTCATGAAATTTGGTACACACGTCAGTCATGCACACTGGTTCTCAGCCATAGGTGCTTGACCGCAGGTGTGTCCGGGGGACTCCATAGTGCCCCCATATGTCATGGAGACTCCTGCCTGGTATATAGTTTCACCTATCTGTGTCAAATTTGGTAGGTGTGCGGAGTGTCCCGAGAGGAACAAAATTGTCTATACATTGCATCAGCCATACTCAACAGGAAGGGAGATTTTTGGTTTTGCGCGTTTTGACGTGTTGCGTTTTAACGAACTTCTCCTAGGCGGTTTGTTGGATTCATGACATGTTTGGTATACGTCATGTTAAGATGTTGCTGATGTTACATTGCAACATATTTGCGATATGTCACAGGATGTTTAGATGGCGAACCAATAAATTTATACCACGCAAACAGGAAGTGAGTCATAAATTCACCATGCATTGCCTGATATGGCTCAAACTTCACAGGTTATAGGATATCATGGTTCTGAAGATATCCACATGCCCAAAGACACCCTCTGGTATAGCGCCACCATTTGGACATAGGCAGTAATGACTCCATTGAACAGGATAAGCGGCTACAGATAACGGATGGATGGACTCCATTGCCAAAACGTGTTACATTTTGATGGATTCTTCCTAGGCAGTTTGTTGGATTCATGCTATACATGGTATATGTCATGTCAAGATGTTGCTGATTTTAAATTGCGAAGTGATTGGGCCATATTGTTTTCAGCATGTATTTTCTAATTATTATTTTTCTGTCATTACAGATTTAAGTCAAGTCAAGTTTATTTGTATAGCACTTTTAACAATAAACATTGTCGCAAAGCAGCTTTACAGAATTTGAACAACTTAAAACATGAGCTAATTTATCCCTAATCTATCCCCAATGAGCAAGCCTGCGGCGACGGTGGCAAGGAAAAACTCCCTCAGACGACATGAGGAAGAAACCTCGAGAGGAACCAGACTCAAAAGGGAACCCCATCCTCATTTGGGCAACAACAGACAGCCTGACTATAATATTAACAGTTTTAACATGAGGACAGTTTCGTTGATGTTATAACTCTTCATTGATGGAAACTTGAGTGCAAAACTGTTCATGATAACTGCAGTCCTAAAGTTAGCAAAACAACTGTAGTCCTCAGCCATAAAAGCATTACTGTAAGAGTCCAGAGCATCCTCCAGGTATAACCCTCAACTGTCCTCATGGGGCCGTCCTTCACAGGAGCGGTGCGATAAAACTCTGACCAGACACAGGGCACCAGGATGGATCAAGCAGGTCCGAGGGGCAGAAGAGGCCAGCATCTCAATCCCAGGACCAACATGTAACTCAGAGGGACATATTGGGGGGGGAGAGATAGAAAACGCATGTTAGGTATGCCCTAAAAATGACAAGTGTTAAATCTGCGTGGTAGGCTCGCAGAGACGAGAGTCTACATCAGGCATATCACACAACAACAGCATGTTAATATGGTAAAAAATATATCATGACCTGCTCTGGCTGGATGCTTGATTGGGTGATGGGAGCACACTCCTCAGCAATGATGAGATGCAGATGGGACCCTTAGGGCTGGCCAAGACAATTCAGTTACATTTCACCAGGTCTGGGACATGCGACAGAAAATCTGCCGGCTGATTCCCTGCAGGCTACGATAGCCAGTCGAGGTCTCCACCCTCTCCACCAAAAGATTTCCTGTTGACTCCATGTAACTCAGAGGGACAGATTTGGGGTGGGGGATGGGAGGGAAAGAAAACACAGGTTGTTAGGTATGCCCAATGTCACCTGAATAAGTAGGAGCAGTATACATATTGCACCGAGTACAAGCAGGGACTCCGGCAACTAACTATGACAGCATAACTAAAAGGAGAGAGCCAGAAGGTAACACAGGCACAGCCCCGGGACATAAAGCAGCCAGCCACTACACCTTCAACAAACTTGAGTGGGGACTGACAGCATCCATACATCCCAGTTTACCAAAACACACTATGCCTGAGGATCTATCTACACCTTTACCTCATAAACACCATTAACAAAAGGCTTGACTAAACAGATATGTTTTCAGCCTAGACTTAAATGCTGAGACTGTGTCTGATTCCCGAACATTACTTGGAAGGCTGTTCCATAACTGTGGGGCTTTGTAAGAAAAGGCTCTGCCCCCTGATGTAGCCTTCACTATACGAGGTACCAGCAGATAGCCTGCACCTTTTGATCTAAGTAGGCGTGGCGGGTCATAGAGGAGCAGAAGTTCACTCAGGTACTGTGGTGCGAGACCATTTAGTGCTTTAAAGGTCAATAGTAGTATTTTATAATCAATACGAAATTTGATTGGGAGCCAATGCAGTGTGGATAAGACAGGTGTGATGTGGTCATATTTTCTAGTTCTAGTAAGGACTCTTGCTGCTGCATTTTGAACTAACTGGAGCTTATTTATGCACTTATTGGAACATCCAGACAGTAAGGCATTACAGTAATCCAACCTGGAGGTAACAAAAGCATGGGCTAGTTTTTCTGTGTCACGCAATGACATTAAATTTCCTATCTTTGCAATATTTCTGAGATGAAAGAAAGCTATCCGGGTGATGTTATCAATGTGAGTTTCGAATGAAAGACTGGGGTCAATAATCACTCCGAGGTCTTTTACTGCTGCACGTGAAGAAACAGAAAGGCCATCCAGAGTCGCTGTGTAATCAGAAAACTTACTTCTAGCTGTATGTGGTCCTAGTACAAGTACTTCAGTCTTGTCAGAGTTAAGCAGAAGGAAATTAATAAGCATCCAGTGTCTAATGTCCTTAACACATTCCTCAATTCTATTAAGCTGGTGTCTCTCATCAGGTTTTGCAGAGACATACAACTGTGTGTCATCAGCATAACAGTGGAAACTAAGAAAATGTTTACGAATAATATCACCCAGAGGTAACATATATAGAGAAAAAAGCAGTGGACCCAAGACAGAACCTTGTGGAACACCAAACTTTACCTCGGTACGTCTAGAAATATCACCATTTATATCAACATACTGATAACGATCAGTTAGATAAGACCTGAGCCAGGAGAGGGCCATTCCCTTAACTCCCACAACATTTTCTAGTCTATCCAGAAGAATGGAATGATCAATGGTATCAAATGCTGCACTAAGGTCAAGCAACACAAGTAGCGAGACACAGCCCTGATCAGACGCCAACAGTAGGTCGTTTACTACTTTAACCAGTGCTGTCTCTGTGCTATGATGAGGTCTAAATCCTGACTGATACATTTCATGGATGTTATTCCTATGTAAATATAAGCATAACTGCTGTGCCACAGCTTTTTCAAGGATCTTGGAGATAAAGGGGAGGTTTGATATTGGCCGATAATTGGACAGCTGACAGGGATCAAGGTCAGGTTTTTTAATCAGGGGGTTGATAACTGCTAGTTTAAAGGATTTGGGCACATAGCCAATCGTAAGAGAAGAATTTATTATTTTTAGAAGCGGTTCAATTACTCCAGGCATTATCTGTTTGAATAGATGTGTAGGTAAGGGATCTAGTACGCAAGTTGAGGCTTTTGATGTAGAGATTAGTGAAAGTAATTCAGTTTCTTTTAGGGGAGTAAAACATTCTAACTGATGATCTGATAGTTATATAATTAACTACAAGGTCACTTTCATTGTCTGACCTTAAATTAGTAGTTTGAATTTTTTGTCGGATATTCTCAATTTTGTCATTAAAAAAATTCATGAAGTCGTTGCTACTACATACTGCAGGTGTGCATGTGTCAATAGTGGACTTATTCCTGGTTAATTTTGCTACAGTATTAAATAGGAATCTAGGATTATTTTTGTTATCTTCTATTAGGGAGGAGAAATATGTTGATCTCGCAGCACTAAGAGCTTTTCTATACTTCAGGAAGCTCTCCTTCCAAGCTAATTTGAACACTACCAATTTTGTTTGATGCCATTTACGTTCCAATTTTCGAGTGGTCTGTTTTAATGTGCGAGTGTCATCATTATACCAGGATGCTAATTTTTTGTCTCTGACCATTTTCCTTTTTAGAGGAGCTACATTATCTAAAGTATGGCGGAATGTTGACTCTAAGCATTCAGTTGCCTGATCAGGTTCTGCAGGGGCTGACAGTGACCCAATCAAAGTTGACAACTCTGGGAGATCATTTATAAAGCTCTGTGTAGTAGTTGACGTGAAAGTACGTTTAATACAGTAGCGTGGTGAGGTGCATATATTATTACTCAGACATAGTTTGAATGAGATGAGATAATGATCTGAGATAACTTCAGACTGTGGAAGTATGACTATATTGTCTACGTTTAATCTGAATGTTAGTATTAGATCAAGGGTGTGACCACCATTATGGATCGGTCCTATGACATTCTGCTTAATCCCGACTGAATCTAAGATGGACACAAACGCTGTTTTTAAAGGGTCTTCTGGGTTATCGAAGTGAATATTAAAATATCTGACAACTAAAGCTTTGTCTAAGGAAATAACCAGATCTGAGATAAACTCTAACAAATTTAACACTTTTTGGAAATATTCGAAAACCCAAGAAATTTCGTGCACTCGTGAAAGTAGGGCAAAATTTTATTATTCTTAGGTTATTTGCCTTGAGTGAGGCTAGAAGACACCATAGCACCCCCTAAAATGTTAGATTCAAATTTATAGCTTTGGATGCCACATTAAGACTCCTGCCCGGTATACGGTTTCACCTATCCGTGTCAAATTTGGTAGGTGTGCAGTGCCCCTAGACGAACAAAACTGCTTATATGGCTTATCAGCCATACTCAACAGGAAGTGAGCCATTTTTGATATTGTGCATTTTGACAGGTGTTACGTTTTAACGAACTCCTCCGAGGCGGTTTGTTGGATTCATGCCATATTTGGTGATGTCAAGATCTTGCTGACTGTGAATTGTGAAGGGATTTGTGACAGCTTGCAAGCTGTTGAAATGGAGAAACAATAAATTTATATGTTAGGCCACACAAACATAAATTCACAGTGCATTGCCTTGTATGGCTAAAACTTCACAGGTTATAGGATATAAAGTTTCTCATGACCTCCACATTCCTAAAGTGACCCTGTGGTATAGTGCCACCATTTGGACCTGTACAGTAATGACGCCATTGCCAAAAAACTCATAAAATTTTGTACACACATCAGTCCTGGCCCTCGCTACTCAGGGATAGAAGCTTGGCCCCAGGTGTGTCTGTGGGACTCCATAGTGCCAGTCAAGTCAAGTTTATTTGTATAGCGCTTTTAACAATAAACTTTTGGCCCTTTTCCACTACCCTTTTTCAGCTCACTTCAGCTTGCTTCAGCTCACTTCAGCCCGACACGGCTCGCGTTTCGACTACCTTAGAACAGCACGACTCCGCTCGCTTCAGCCCTGCTTAGCACCCAAAACTCGCACGGTTTTGGAGTGGGGCTGAAGTGAGCCAAACCGAGCCAAGTGAGGCTGGGGGCGTGAGCAGACACTCCCCTGTGCACTGATTGGTGAGGAGGAGTGTCCTCACATGCCCACACAGCGAGCACGCTGAGATCTGTAAACCCAAAAGAAGGAGAATTACGAATTACGAGAATTTCTGAAGCCTTATGCGCCTCGCCTCATCTATACACTCTTGCCAGTATCTGTTGGCGTTGTCGGTGACAACAAGCCACAGAACCAAGACCAGCAACACTAACGACTCCATGTCCTCCATGTTTATTGTTTACTATCCGGATCATGAGACTACCGCTTAAAAGATCACTGATGTCACTGTTTGCGCCGCTTAACGACATCACGTGACGTCCACCCACTTTCGCTAACTCCACCCAATGTGTCCACCCACTTCCAGCCAGCACGGTTCAGCACGGTTGTAGTCGAAATGCAACTCCAATAGCCCCACTCAGCTCGACTCAGCCCAACTCAGCACGGCACGGCTCAGCCCAACTCAGCCGCGTTTGTAGTGGAAAAGCGGCATTTGTCGCAAAGCAGCTTTACACAATTTGAACGACTTAAAACATGAGCTAATTTTATCCCTAATCTATCCCCAATGAGCAAGCCTGACCTGTGTCACCACATGACATTGAGACTTGTCACCTGTAGTTTCACCTATCCGTGTTAAATTTTGTAGGTGTGTGGGGTGCACCAAGACGAACAAAATTGCTTTAGCCAGACTCAACAGGAAGTGAGTTGTTTTTGGTTTTATGCATTTTGACGTTACATTTTAACGTACTCCTCCTAGGTGGGCTTGTTGGATTCATGCCATATTTTGGTACATGTGATGTCAAGCTGTTGCGGACTTTGAATTGTGAAGGGAATTGCAGCAACTTGCAAGCTATTGAAATGGTGAAACAATAAATTTGTGTTACGCCATGCAAACAGGAAGTGTGTCATAAATTCACCATGTATTACCTGATATGGCTCAAACTTCACAGGATATGATGGTTCTGATTTCCACATGCTGAAAGTGACCCTCTAGTATAGCGCCACCATTTGGACCTGGACAGTAATGATTCCATTGCCGAAAAAAAATTACATTTGCTACACACATCAGTCCTGGGAAAACTCATGAAATTTGGTACATGCAGTCCTGGCCCCCACTACTCAGGGATAGAGGCTTGTCTTATACTATAGTATAGTTTCACCTTTACATGTCAAAAACGGTAGGTGTGTGGGGTGCTCTAAGGTGAACAAAATTGTAACGTACATTGAATTAGCCAGTTGAATTGCAAAGGGATTTGCGATATCTTGCAAGATATCAATATCTTGCAAGATATCGCAAATCCCTTTGCAATTCAACTGGCTAATTCAATGTACGTTACAATTGAAAATGTGAAGCAATAAATTAATTTCTTTAGCCACGCAAACAGGAAATGTGTCATAAATTCGCCATTCACATTGAGCCTGATATGGCTCAAACTTAACAGGTTATAGGATATGATGGTTCTGATGATATCCACATGCCCAAAGTGACCCTCTGGACAGTAACTTTTTTAAAAACTCATCCCTGGTGGCACACACATCAAAGACCCAAGCTTTTGTCGCACATCTCAGATGCTTGTGCATTGTATGATGAAAACGTGTTACAGGTCGCGGAACCGGAGATGTAAGGGCCCCTCATCGCCGCTTGCAGCTATATTTTCAGGAGCTTGTGTTTTCTCTGTATGTATAGAGCTGAAGCATATCCTGGAAATGATCCAGTTGGAGAGTGTGGAACTAGAGAGAGTGAAGGTTCAGCACAACCAGAAACTGGACGAGCTGGAGAAGAGCCAGGAGGCTTTGCTACAGGTGAGACCTAGGTCATTTAATGCCAGAATTTCTTATTGGTTTTATTCACTCACCTGCTAGTTTTCTTCCGGTGAATGAAGTGGTGGTCTGGCAAACCAATTTGGCTGCCATTATGCAAAGAGCTAGTGATGATGGTCTCTGATTATTTTCACAATTTAGAGGCCAATGCACTGTCAAGCTACCATCAGAAAGTTGCTCTTTGCAATGGGATAGATCCTTACACACTAGTGCAGAAGGATTTTCCCTAGGAGTTGGAAAATCATCCATCGGTTGAGTTCCCCAACATCTCAAACTACCTGGTGCTGCAAACTTCGTTCTACACAGACAAACGAGTTAAAACCTGGAAGAGTATGGAGGCGTACAACTTTTTACATGTGGCTAGTGTAAATATCTGTGGACACAAGATAAATATCTGTGGACACAAGATAAATCCTGTATCGTTTATGCCCGGGTAAGTAGGAATTTTAGGGCTTTTTTTTTTTTTTTTGTACGCATCTTTGTGACGTTTGCTAGGACGTTACAATTTTTAGTATCAGGTGTAAACAAACCATAGCTGCTCGATTCTCAATCCTCCCTGCTCTTCTCAAAGATCCACAAATTTCCACAGAAACCACTTTAAGACCTGGTGAAACAGGACAGAGAAGTTATCATGGCTCACTGTAACTGCATGGCCGGGGAAGCAGTTTCATGCTGTTAACTTGTGAGCTCTGCTTTTGTGTTTTCATGGATTGTCTTGATTTATCTTCTCTTTAGTTCAGTGTAGGAGCCCAATTTACATCATCGTCCTTGTAAAGATTGCTTGGACAGCCTGATAAATAAAGTGAAAACATGCGTTTTAGTTTACAAGATGGCGAACACGATCAAACAGTGAACAAAAACACATGAGGACTTGAGCATCTCCTGAACTTGAAAACAGCGAAAAAGGTGATTTGTGAGTCCAAACTAAATAAATCAGAGGAATTTACAAACCTTTCACGAAGTGATCACTGCAAACTTGAGTGTTCTTTGCCTTTGCTTCCCTCCATCATGGTGAAAGGTTCAAAAGCCACCTTTCTCGTCATCTTTTGGTAAAATCCTTTGCTCTTCACAGGGAACCCGGAATAAACTTTTCAGTTTTACAACTGTAAAACTGTTTGATTTGAATAGCCCAAAACAACACAAACATAGGGCATTTTAGCAACTAGCAAGGCATCCCAGTGATGGTACCGCTTTGTGAACAATGACCACCACCTCATGCTTTTCATATCTAATGAGGCGAATGTGACGTCGGATGCAACCCACTATAGTTCAGCATGCTAAAAAATGACCAGTTTTGTTATGCTGTGCAGCAATAATATTTTTCCATCATTTACTGTTTTCCAGAAACTATTACAAACATGTATTAGATTGCTTTTATTTTATTTTAACATGAAGTTTCATGTTGTGAACTTGTTAAGGTGGAATTGGTAGATTGTGCCTTGCAGGTGCGTCTGGAAGTGCATGAAGTGAAGAAGGAGCTGCAGGAGCAACAGGCTGAGCGGGAGAGGAACAGGGAGCTGCAGGAGCAGGAGATCCTTGCATTGAAAGAGCAGACTAATGCCGCAGCCATAGAGAGGAGCAGCCTTCTGGAGCAGTGCACCAGCATGGAGGCCTGCCGCTCACACACACACAGGTAGGAGCTCCAAAATATTTACCTGTTCTGTTTATTTTTTGTGATACTGCTGCATTTACATTTGCAAGACTTTAAGGTTTATAATAAACAGCAGTGTTTATGATCTGTATTAAAAGGGTATTAAAGTAATCCTCTAGCGGATTTACTCTTATGTTAAGTAAAAGTATTTGTTGATTTTTAACAGTCATTTATTCATTTTCGGAGATCAAATAGTGTTCTAGAAACATGAATTTTTCTTAAAATACCAGACGGGCCTCCTGCGGAAGTGACGCATGCGATGACGTGGCTTAGTGGAAGCTTGGAGCAACTTCTTGCTAAACCGCACAATTGGTGACTTGCACAATTGCACTTGCACAATTGGTGACTGACTAAATACTTTTTTGCCCCACTGTAAATACTTATTTTGTTGCTTGCTCATTGGGGATAGATTAGGGATAAAATTAGCTCATGTTTTAAGTCGTTCAAATTCTGTAAAGCTGCTTTGCGACAATGTTTATTGTTAAAAGCGCTATACAAATAAACTTGATTTGATATAAATGCCAAAATGATGCTAAAAAGAAGGACGAGAAGATGCATCTTTTCACCGTTTACCTGGCCAGAATCATCTGACTATTTGCAAGAAATGGATTCATGCCATCGGAAGACCTCAAAACAATCTGCCTGCAGTGCCCGATTTATGCTCCGAACATTTTGAATCATCCTGTTTCGATGAGTCGACGGAATTAAAAGCAAGATTAATGGGGGCTTCTAGAATAAAATGAAAGAAAAGATGATGCAGTGCCATCAGTATTTGCTCATTGTTTAGCTCCGAAGTCTGCCGATGCAGTGTTGAGCGGCAACAGAGACAACACCGGGAGGTTAGTTTCGACTTTGTTCTACCATGGTTCTTTGTAATATACAGGGACGAATCCAGCCCAAGAATCTGACAGATGCACATTTGCAGAAATATTTTCACTAATTTTATCAGATTGCTATGGATTTTCACAGGGGTGTAGAGCAGCCTGATCTGAAGAGGGCAGCCCGCTACAACTGTGGCTTGGCCCGATTTGTTGGTTGAGTGTGGCTGTAGCCCATGTAGCCAGCTAGCGGTAAAGTAAACAAACGCCCCATGAACGATGCCAAGTGGTGCGCATATATTTCTGCACTCTCATTGGTCTGGCTCCATCCCTGGTATATTAGCGGTGTCTTACCTGGTGAATTCTAATCGGCATTCTGATGCGTTGTAGGCTCTTCAGTGTATACTGGAAGAAAATATGGGTAACAAAGACAATCACCGATGAATCAAGAGAAGGAGCATTCGATTAAGGTTCAGGTACAGTTGACTATACTCCAGATAAGAGAATTACTCGGAACGTTTTGCATGAAACTCACTCATTTGAAATTCTGAAGTTTTATTTCATGGTGTGGCTATAGCCCATGTAGCCAGCTAGCGGTAAAGTAAACAAACGCCCCATGAACGATGCCAAGTGGTGTGCGTATATTTCTGCACTCACATTGGTCTGGCTCCATCCCTGGTATATTATCGGTGTCTTACCTGGTGAATTCTAATCGACATTCTGATGCGTTGTAGGCTCTTCAGTGTATACTGGAAGAAAATATGGGTAACAAAGAAAAACAATCACTGATGGATCAAGAGAAGGAGCGTTCGATTAAGGTTCAGGTACAGTTGACTATACTCCAGATAAGAGAATTACTCGGAACGTTTTGCATGAAACTCACTCGTTTGAAATTCTGAAGTTTTATTTCATGGTAGTTTCAGTTTCATTTTCATTTATGTGCTAGGAACGTGAATTGACCGGAAACAGGGATATTGCTTTCCAAACAGATGAACCAGTCAGTGTTGAAATCCAGACAGAGACAGTTGTCTTCGAAGACAAGATTATCCAGTGTTCTTTGTTGGGAGATGAAAGCACCTCATTAGATGATTCATTCAAACTCTACTAGCAAAACCACGATGTAAGCAGAGGATATAAACAGCCAAGTTGCTCTAAGCTTCCACTAAGCTACGTCATTGCATACGTCACTTCTGCAGGAGGCTCATCTGGTATTTTAAAGGTCATAGGCAAGGGTCGGAGGTGGAACGCAGAATATCAACTTTATTTTCTTGAAGAACGACCCAAAAAGCGAATTCAATCTTCCTGGTGTCTAATTTACACCCTAAAATTGAATAAAATGGTTAAAATATACTGGTTTGCGCAAGTTCCGAAGGTTTGTTTACATCTAACTTATGCGCACTTTTACCGTCAGGCGACAGTCGTCGTGACGTCATTCAAGGCAAACAGACTGGGAGCAGTTCTGTGTTTACTTGCGAACTGAGCACACTTGTACGGACTTTGGTCATGAGAGGTTGTGTAAAATGTCTGAAAGCAATAGCGATTTTGAAGTAGGAACTCTCCAAATATCGAGAGGTGAAACATATATGTATGAACCTATGGCCGTTGCGAAGCAATCGGTGAATGTGGCTCACTGGTTTGACCGTGCAGCCTAGGAATTGGACAGTGACTCGGCCGTCTCTGATCGCGGTGACCCCGGACCTCAACAAGACTCACACCCAAACTATTTATCCTGGTAGTTATGATAAATTCCTATTTTCGTCTTAATACTAAATAAGAGCCCTTTTGAAGAATAATTAAACTGCCCTCCCTAGTGGATATAGATAACGATTACTTGACAGTGTGCCGGTAGGCCACATTAGCCTTCCATCCATGGCATTATACTATTTATAGCCTACTCTAAGCAAGGAAATATCCCTTTTATCTCATTTCCACAATGATTGTACAGGATCCCTCAGGATTCTTGACTTGTCAATTGCAAGCAAAGGTAAAAATTTTTACCTCCAATCTTCTTTTTGCTTGAGCGTTTCTGGTCCGTTTCTTCTTTGACTGCTTGATTTTGTGTTCGAATTTTGTCGGAACAGCGTCAGGTTTGAGCCTTCTCTGTTCGACACTGACACCTAAACTCTCCAACAGATGGGGGTTCTTCAAAAAGTGATCGGCGCGCAGAGTGGCGTATTTACCCAACTGCCAACCCTCTCGCTTCACCAGCACAATCCACTCTCTCCGCCTCTTCTCCTCTCTCGGAAAAAGCCAACCCTCTGGCTTCACGCACACAATCCACTCTCTCCGCCTCTTCTCCTCTCTCGGAAAAAGGTAAAAACTTCTTCCTAAACCGGTCCCGTTGTTACAGTTGACTGCACAACAATAAGGCATGGTTTTTCTTTGGAAATTCCCGAACGCACGTCTGCACTCAAGTCGAACGGCAATGCAAATAAACGGAAATGGACTCGACTCCAAGCGATTTGTTTGTCTTTAATGACGTCACACTGGTCACGAAAATCACCGAGCAGAAATTCGCTGCGATCCGTGCTAACTTATTTTAATTATTACTTATTAACAATACTTCTTAGGACCAGAAGAAAATTACAGAGGGTTTTTTAACATATAAAGTTTCAAATGTGCATAAATTTAAAACCTTTGCCTATGACCTTTTAATGAAAAATAAATTTTTCTAGAACACTGTTTGTTCTCAGAAAATGAATTTGTTGAAATCTTTGAATACTTTTATTAACGTAAATTTCAGAGTAAATCCGCTAGAGGATCCCCTTAAATACTTTATCTGATGTGGCAGATGTCAGGAAACAGCAGAAGAGGGGTTGCGGAAAGCAGAGGCAGAGTTGCTGAAACTGCAAGCAGAGCTGACCGAGCTGAAGCAGGAGCACAGACATGCCCAGAGTATTCGAGAAGAGATCACCAGGGATGCTGCCACAACCCAGCAACAACTAGAAGGTTTAAGCCTTGACATTCATATGAGCAGTCTGAACCGAGATAGTTTTGTGCCATTGTAAGCATAATTAATGGTTAACAGAAGCTAGAGTTAATTGATTATAAATTTCTTTGATACAAGTCAGTTTTTCCATGTTTGAGCTCTGCTGATACTTCAGTGGTCATATGTGAATGTGTACTAATGTGCATGGAATGGGTCAAAAATGCACTTTATATAACCCCACTTCACCATAAACGTGCTACTTCATCCATATGCAGCAGATTTAGTTTTGTCAAATAAGCACAGATGTGTCTACTAAAGGCCAGTTTACATTTAAATCTTTTATGGTGCACCTTTTAGTCACACATTTTAACAAGCTTTTAAATCCAAACCAGCTATGAGTTGTGCTATAAAAACACCCCTCCCATGTGTGCTGTTGCAGATAAAATCTAGTCAGCCAGATGGCTAATTCTATGAGTAAAATAGATTTTAAATCTGTAAGAAAAATCTAATCATTTGTCATCATCAAAACACCACTGCTGCATAGTGCATAATTGGCTCTTAAAGGTTTCCCTAGGTGTAAAAGGAGGAGCTGGTTTTAATTTACAATAGAGCCCTTTAGCATGTATATAGCATACAGCGCTGGAAAAAATTAAGAGACCACTTCAGTTTTTTTTCTTAAATCTCTATGTATGGCAGCCATTTCATTCCAGTGTCTGTGCTGGAATTCCAACACAAGCACACTTCATTTTACTTAATGAGGTACTGATTAGTTGATCCACCTTATTTAATGAGGAAAAGTGTAAAAACCACTGCTGTGGTCAACACTATCCTCTTGCAATAGGACCAGTTTGGATGGCAACAACAATGTTAATTAGTACCTTAAATTTATTTGGAATACAAAAATATTCATCGTGCCAAAAGAAAAGTTTTGAATGAGAAAAAGAAGGGTTCAATTCTTTACTGTCAGAGGGATACAGTGAGCGTCAGGTTGCTTCCATCCTCAAAATTTCAAAGATGGCTGTTCATAAGAATCAAGGTCAAGCAGCAGACATTGGGGACAACAAAATTACAGATTGGCAGAGGGCGAAAAAGAGTCTACTGACCGGAACAATCATCAACCATTTCGAATGTCACTCAACAACTGTAGGATGACATCAAGTGACCTACAAAAAGAAGGGCAAATGGCAGCTGGGGTTAAGTGCACAACAAGGACAGTTCGAAACAGGCTCCTCTGGGCAGGGTTGAAGTCTTGCAAAGCTAGAAAAAAAGCCCTTCATCAGTGAGAAGCAAAGAAGAGCCTGGTTGAGGTTTGCTAGCTCCAGGCTGAGGTTTACTAAAGATCATAAGGATTGCACCGTAGAGGACTGGGTCGTCATCTCTGATGAGTGCAATTTTCAGCTTTTCCCATCACCTGGTCATCTAATGGTTGGATGAAGACCTGGAGAGGCCTACAAGCCACAGTGTCATGCACCCATTGTGAAATTTGTTGGAGGATCTGGGAGTGCTTCAGCAAGGCTAGAATAAGGCAGATTTTTGTTTGTGAAGGACACCTGAATCAAGCCATGTCCTGGAAGAAAACTTGCTTCCTTCTGCTCTGACAGTGTTCCCAAACTCTAAGGATAGGGCTTTCCAGCAAGACAGTGCTCCATGCCACACAGCTAGGTCAGTCAAGGTGTGGGTGGAGGACCACAAGATCAAGACTCAATCTCCAGACCAGAACCCCATTGAAAACCTCTGAAATGTGATTAAGAGGAAGATGGATGGTCACAAGCCATCAAACAAAGCTGAGCTGATCGCCACTCCTGGCGCAAAAATTCATAAAATTCATAGTCACCCAAGAGCAATGTGAAAGACTGATGTAGAGCATGCCAAGATGCATGAAAGCTCTGATTAAATGTTGGGGTTATTCCACCAAATATTAATTTCTGAACTTATCCTAAGTTCACACATGAGTGTTGTGTTGTTGTTTAAAATTAAATATGATCTTGATTTCTGCGCATTATTGAAGGTCTGAAAACACTATCTTTTTTGCTATTTTGACCAGTTGTCATTTTCTGCAAATACAGTGCCATCACCCTTAGTGTCTGTCCTGTTTTGTCACATTACAAGCTGGTATTAAAATGGATATTTTTTTTTTTTGGGGGGGGAGCACCATTTGATTTACACAACATGCCTACCACTTTAAAGGTGCACATTGTATTTTTATTGTGACACAAACAATAATTAAGATGAAAAAACAGAAATCTGGAGTGTGCATTACAAGCTGGTATTAAAATGCTTAATACCAGCTTGTAATGCACACTCCAGATTTCTGTTTTTTCATCTTAATTATTGTTTGTGTCACAATAAAAATACAATTTTTCAATTTATTTCAATTCAATTTTATATAATTAACCCCCCTCAAAGTCAATACTTTGTAGAGACATCTTTTGCTACAATTACAGCTGCAAATCTTTTGGGGCATGTCTCTATTAGCCTAGCACATCTAGTCACTGGGATTTTTGCCCATTCCTCAAGGCAAAACTGCTCCAGCTCCTTCAAGTTAGATGGGTTGCATTTGTGTTCAGCAATCTTCAAGCTATGCCACTGATTCTCAATTGGATTGAGGTCTGGGCTTTGATTAGGCCATTCCAAGACATTTAAATGTTTCCCTTTAAACCACTCCAGTGTCACTTTAGCAGTATGTTTAGGGTCATTGTCCTACTCGACCATGAACATCCCAGTCTGAAACCTTTGGCTGACTCACAGGTTTTCCTCCAGAATTGCCCTGCATTTAGTGCCATTCCTGCAGATGAAAAACATCCCCACAACATGATGCTGCAACCACCATGCTTCATTGTAGGGATGGTGTTCTCAGGGTGTTGGGTTTGTGCCACACATGGCATTTCCCATGATGGCCAAAAAATGCAATTTTTGTCTCATGAATCTTGTCCCATGTGTTTGGGGAGTCTGCCACATGCTGTTGGGCAAACTCCAAACGTGTTTTCTTCAGCAGTGGCTTTTTTTCTGTCCACTCTTCCATAAAGCCCTGCTCTGTGGGGTGTACAGCTTAAAGTGGCCCTATGGACAGATACTCCCATCTTTGCTGTGGATCTTTGCAGCTCCTTCAGTGTTCTCTTTGGTGTCTTTGTTGTGTTTCTGATTAATGCCCTCCTTGCCCGGTCTGTGAGTTTTGGTGGGTGGCCTTCTCTTGTCAGGTTTGTAGTGGTGCCATGTTCTTTCCATTTTGCTATAATGGATTTAATGGTGCTCCCTGGGATATTCAAAGTTTGGGATATTTTTTATAACCCAACCCTGATCTGTACTTCTCCACAATTTTGTCTCTGACCTGTTTGGAGTGCTCCTTGGTTCTCATGTTGGTTGCTTAGTAGTATTGCAGGGTCAGGGTCCTTCCAGAACAGACATCATGTGACAGATCATGTGACACTGATTGCACACAGGTGGATCTTAATCAACCAATTATGTGACTTAAGTGAATTGGTTGGACCATCTCTTATTTAGGGGTTTCATATGAAAGGGGGTGAATACCTATGCACACTCCAGATTTCTGGTTTTTTATCTTATTGGTTGTTACAATAAAAAAAAAAAAAACGTGCACCTTTAAAGTGGTAGGCATGTTGTGTAAATCAAATGGTGCTAACCCCCCAAAAATCCATTTTAATTCCAGCTTGTAATGTGACAAAACAGGACAAACACCAAGGAGCATGAATACTTTTGCAAGGCACTGTAAATGCTCTAAGTGACAATATCTTCATGTAGAATTAGTAGAAAATGTTGATTAGTTTGTGGAATGAAACAAAATTGTTCATGTTCCTCAAATGTATACCTAAAAATAGTAAATCCAGATAAACTAATAATTTTGCGAAGCTGTAATTTTTCCCAGAGCTGTATGTTCATGTGATGTGTGGTTATTTTTTTTTTGTTCCAACAGAGAAATCTAAGGATCTGAATAAACTAAAGGAAGATATAGCACACGCAACAGTTCAGATAGAGAAAATTAGAAAGGTGTGTATAAACTCCTCCTGTGTGTTTAATCTGAGTTTAAACTGTTAAAGAAATACTTGAGCATCTTTCAGCCTGATTACTGTGGACATGAATTTCAGCTTGGTGGTATGATGGTGCAGTAGTTGGCACTGTTTCCTCACAGCAAGAAGGTTCTGGGTTCGAACCTCATGGTCAACTAGGGCCTTTCTGTGTGGAGTTTGAATGTTGTCCTTGTGTTTGCATATCTTTCCTCTGGGTGCTCCGGTTTCCTCCCTCAGCCCAAAGGCATGCAGATTAGGTCAACTGGCTACTCTAAACTACGAATAGTGAGCGTGAATGGTTGTTCGTCTTGGTGTTAGCCCTGCAATAGATTGGCGACCTGCCCAGGGTGTACCCTGCCTCCCGCCCAAGGTCAGCTGGGATTGGCTCCAGCTTACCCGCGACCCTGACAGATAAGCAGTAGATAGATGAATTTCGACAAGTTTTTATAGAATAAGAAAAGAATGCAAAACCTGTTAACTCAAAACGCAAATATAATGGAAGTTTGAAGTGTGTAGTCTTAGAATGAGACAAACAAGATTGTAAATGTAAAACTTTCCTTGAGGTTTTGCTGTATCTGTTGATCAGGTGGAACCTGACTCACCATGTTGATGTATAGCCACAAATTTTACCCTCAGAAAATGTTGCTCTATCCCTGATAGGAATTATATAAATTAATTATATAAATTGCTTATAATGAAATAATAACTCACTTGTAATGAAAGTCTAAGGGCACTTGCTGGCATAATTTAATAAATTATATTGTCAAGTTTATTTGTATAGTGCTTTTAACAACAGACATTGTCACCAAGCAGATTTACAGAAAATTAAAGACTTTAAACATATGAATTAACATTTATCCCTCATAAATTTATTTATCCCTGATGAGCAAGCCTGTGGTGAGGAAAAACTCCCTCAGACAACATGAGGAAGAAACCGTGAGAGGAACCAGACTCAAAAGGGAACCCATCCTCATCTGGATGATAACAGATAGCATAATTATAAATAACTTGCTTCTATAACTGTGTCCAACTACAACTGTGTGTCCAAAGTACAACTGTGTAACCAGGAAATTCATTATAGTTTTATCATGAAGTCTATTTTGTTGATGTTATCAACGGTTCATTGATGTAAACTTGAGTGCAAGACTGTTCATGACCACTGCAGTTTGAAAGATGATATGGCAATTATAGTCCTCAGCCATCATAGCAAAACTGTAAGAGCCATCTTCCAAGTGTGTCTTTCGACTGTCCATATGGGGCCATCCTCCACAAGAACGATGTGATGAGACTCCGGCCAGACATAAGGCATCAGGATGGATTAGGCAGGTACAAAGAGCAGAAGACGTCAGCATCACTGGTGTCTCAGGATTGGCATGACCAAGAGAGACAGACAGAGGGCAAGACAGAGAAAACATAGGTTGTTGGGTATGCCTGGTGCCACCTGATGGTTAAGAACAGTATGCATTTTGTGCTGAGTGCAAACAGGGACTCTGACTAGACTAACTATGACAGCATAACTACAATGGAGAGTCAGAAGGTAACACAGACATGAGGGAACCCTGGGAGATAAAGCAGCCAGCCACTCCGTCAACAAACCTGACAGCATCCATACCAAAACACTGTATGCCTCAGGACCTTCCAGAGCTACTTTTTTTTTTTTAACTTAATACAAAGCTATTAACAAAAGGCTTGACTAAAAGATATATATTTTCACTGAGACAGTGTCTGAGTCCTGAACACTACTTGGAAGGCTATTCCATAACTTTGTAAGAAAAGGCTCTGCCCCTTGATGTAGCTTTCACTATATGAGCCTTCATTACAATAGATAGCCTTTACCTTTTGAGCTAAGTAGGCATGATCATAAAGGACCAGAAGTTTGCTCAGGCACTGGTGTTAGGGGTGAAACCATTCAGTGCTTTGTAAGTCAACAGTAGTATTTTATAATCATTGCGAAATTTGATTGGGAGCTAATGTAGTGTGGATAAGATGGGGTGATGTGGTCATCTCTTTTAGTTCTAGTAAGAACTCTTGCTGCTGCATTTTGAACTAATTGGAGCTTGTTTATGCATGTAATGGTTCACTACGTGTGGGTGGAGCACAGAGGACGGCAGGACAGAGATCAGGTGTAACAGAGGCTTTATTGTCACACTTTTCAGTCTAACAATCTATATGTTTCCAACACACAGAGACACACACACACCAGTGTCTCGTCCAGGGATGAGCTCCTCTGCTCTCGCTCTCCCTCCTTAAATAGGGCGCGGTCAATGGGAAGACACACACAAACACAGGTTAATTGCCATCAGGTGTAGTGATTCTGCCACTTACCTTCCCTGACTCCGCCCTCCTGTCACAGATTGGTGCTTGACCATGCCCCTGCTGCCACATACCCCCACCGCCCGACTCAGGCCGGGCGGCTGTCCGGCCTGCAGCCGAGTTCCCCCCCCTCTTGACGGGAGAGGAAGTCCGCCACGACCATCTGCGCCCCCGGCCTGTGGACCACCTTGAAATTGAAGGGTTGGAGTGCCAGATACCAACGGGTGATCCGCGCGTTGGCATCTTTCATGCGGTGGAGCCACTGGAGGGGCGCATGGTCCGAACAGAGGGTGAAAGGGCGCCCCAGCAGGTAGTAACGGAGGGCGAGGACCGCCCACTTGATTGCCAGACAGTCTTTCTCGATCGTGCTGTAGCGCCCCTCACGCACTGACAGCTTCCTGCTAATGTACAGGATGGGGCGGTCGTCCCCCTCCACCTCCTGGGACAAAACCGCCCCCAGCCCTCTGTCCGACGCATCAGTCTGCAACACAAAGGGGAGAGAAAAGTCAGGGGAGTGTAAAAGTGGCCCCCCACACAGTGCAGCCTTCACTTCAGAAAAAGCCCGTTGGCATTGCTCCGTCCACTGGACCGGATCTGGTGCCCCCTTTTTAGTGAGGTCAGTCAGCAGGCTGGTGACGTCCGAATAATTAGGGATAAACCTACGGTAATAGCCAGCCAGCCCCAGGAACTGTCTCACCCCCTTTTTGGTCTTGGGCCTCGGGCAGGCCGCAATCGCTGCCGTCTTATTAATTTTGGGACGCACCTGCCCGTTGCCCAAGTGGAAGCCCAGATACCGTACTTCCACCCGCCCAATCGCACACTTCTTTGGGTTGGCTGTGAGCCCCGCTCGTCTCAGCGACCTAAGGACGGCCCTCAGATGTTCGAGGTGCCTCTGCCAGTCATTACTATAGATGATATCATCCAGATAGGCGGCCGCATAAGTGGCGTGAGGGCGGAGGACTCTGTCCATCAGCCGCTGAAACGTAGCGGGTGCCCCAAACAGCCCAAACGGAAGGGTGACGAATTGGTGTAAACCAAACAGTGTGGAAAAGGCCGTTTTCTCTCGGGATAGTGGAGTCAAGGGGATCTGTCAATATCCCTTCGTCAAATCCAGCGTTGAATAAAAGCGAGCAGTGCCGAGTCGATCGAGCAACTCATCAATACGAGGCATCGGGTACGCATCGAATTTAGACACTGCATTGACTTTTCTATAGTCCACACAGAACCGGACCGACCCGTCGGCCTTGGGTACCAAGACCACCGGGCTGCTCCAGTCACTGTGGGACTCCTTGACGATGCCCATTTCGAGCATGGTCTCCAGTTCTTCCCGAACCACCTTTTTTTTGTGTTCGGGTAACCTGTAAGGGCGGCTACGCACTACTACCCCCGGGGGCATCTCTATGTGGTGCTCTATGAGGTTGGTGCGACTGGGCAGGGGCGAGAACACATCCGAAAACTCGGTCTGCAACTGGGCGACCTCCGTGAGTTGGGTCGGGGAGAAGTGGTCTCCACAGGGGACCGGAGAGGTGCGTGATGCCAGTGCTCTCTTTTGAACCTCCGGTCCCAGCTCCGCCTTCTCCGGAACCACCGACACCAACGCCACGGGGACCTCCTCATTCCAGAGTTTAAGCAGGTTGAGGTGGTAAATTTGTAGTGCCCCACCCCTGTCCGTTCGCCTCACCTCATAGTCGACGTCCCCGACTCGCCGTGTGACCTCAAAGGGTCCTTGCCACTTGGCGATCAATTTGGAGCTCGAAGTGAGCAGCAGTACGAGTACTTTATCTCCCTGGGTGAACTCCCTAAGGCCCGTACCCTTGTTGTACAGGCGGGCTTGCCGTTCCTGGGCCTGCCGCAAATTCTCCTGAGTTAGGTGGGTGAGCGTGTGGAGTTTTGCGCGCAGGTCCATAACGTATTGAATTTCGTTCTTGCTTTGTGAAGGTCCCTCCTCCCAATTTTCCTGCAGCACGTCTAGGATGCCGCGCGGCTTGCGCCCATATAATAATTCGAACGGGGAGAACCCCGTGGAGGCTTGGGGAACCTCTCGCACTGAGAACAAGAAGGGTTCGAGCCACTTATCCCAATCACATGCGTCCTCACTTACAAATTTTTTAATGATATTTTTGAGGGTGCGATTGAACCGTTCCACTAAACCGTCATTTGTGGGTGATGCACACTGGTGCGGATTGGCTTAATCCCCAATAACCCATGCAGTTCGCGCAGTGTCCGTGACATGAATGTAGTGCCTTGATCAGCCAGAATCTCTTTCGGGATTCCGACTCGGGAGATAACGCGGAAGAGTGCCTCTGCAATACTGCGTGCTGAGATATTGCGCAGAGGCACTGCTTCCGGGTATCGCGTTGCATAGTCCACCAGAACTAATATAAAGCGGTACCCTCATGCTGACCGATCTAATGGCCCGACGAGATCCATCCCAATTCTCTCAAACGGGGTCTCGATCAATGGAAGAGGGCACAAAGGCGCTTTTGGAATGGCATTTGCGGTATGCCGTACACCACCTACGAACATCGCCGCGAATCCCCAGCCAATAGAATCGGGCCATTATTCGGGCTAGTGTCTTATCCTGCCCTAAGTGTCCAGCCATGGGATTAAAGTGAGCCGCCTGGAATACCAATTCCCGGCGGCTCTTCGGAATCAAAAGCTGTGTGACTCGCTCTTTAGTTTGAGTGTCCTGCGTCACTCGGTATAACCTGTCCTTCATAATTGGGAAGGACGGGGTGGCGTTCGGCTGGTGCGTTTGACCATCGATTACTCTCACTTGGTCAAACGCATGTCACAGAGTCTCGTCTCACGATTGTTCTAATGGGAAATCTGCGAGGGATTCCCCAATAGAGAGAGGAGGAGCTGGCGGCTCCTCACTCTGACGCGGAGATGACGTAGACGGCTCTGTGACAGCCGCTCCCACCAAAGCGACACCGGGACCTCCCCCTGTCAACTGGCAGGACCCACTCTTTACTAAGCGTGCCATTAACCCCCGAAATCCCGGTCAATCAGTCCCCAAAATTAAAGAGTTATTAGCGAGGATTAACCTCCGCCTTCACTATAAATTTTTCCCCTCTGAAAAAGATGTGGACCGATACCAAAGGGTAGCTGTGAACATCCCCGTGTACACACAACACCTTCACCCCCTGTGCTCCCCCCAATGCCTCGTTTTGCACCAGGCTTTTGCGAATTGAGGTCTGATTACAACCCGAATCCACCAACGCCTGATATGTAGCCCCTTGGATACTCACCGGTATGCGATACGCTCCGGCCCGATCGAGGGCGGCCTCTGGCGCGTCGGGGATCCGAACCACCGCGCCCACTTCCATTGCCGTGCACTGTTGTTGAAAGTGGCCCGGCTCCCCGCAGCGCCAGCAAACTGGCCTGGGCTTTCCCTCTGCACCGGTGTTCTGGGGCTCACTCACCTGAGGGGGGGAGAGACAGACACAGAAGGGAGAAACGGGAGGGCACCGCGGGTGCGGCGGGCTGGCTGGGGTGGTGCCGGCCCCCGTCTCCGCGGTGGGGGAATGGGGCGAGGACGGGACACAGAAGGAGGGGGAGAGAGAGAGAGAGAGAGAAAGAAGAGGAGAGAAGAGTAGACGCTGTCTGCTGTCCTGCCGCTGGAACAGCCGCCAAATGATCCTCCGCTAGCTCGACTGCCTGATCCAGCGACGCCGGGCGGTGGCACTGGACCCACTCTGCAGTTCCTGCGGGTAAGCGAGCGATGAACTGTTCCAGCACCACCTGGTTGATGATTCCCTTGGCGTCGCGGTTGTCGGCCCTCAGCCACCGCCAGCAGGTGTCCCGGAGCTGCTGGCTGAACGCGAACGGCCGGCCGACTTCCTCCGAGCGTGGAAGCGCTGGCGCTGTTGCTCTGGAGTGCGCCCCACGCGCTGGAGGACGGCCCGGCGGAGGTCCGCGTAGGCCAGCCGGTGGTCGGCGGGGAGCTGTAGCTGTGCCTCTCCCGTTAGGAGGGGGAGGACACGCCCCGCACTGCTCCATTGGCCACCCCGAGGCTTCTGCGACCTGTTCGAATAGTGTGATGAACGTCTCGGGGTCGTCCTGCGGGCCCATCTTGGTGACGGTGAGGGGAGACGGGCCCGCGGCCGGAGCGCTGGTGGACCCCACCAACGCGAGGAGGTGCCGGAACGCCTCGTGGTCTTCCTGCTGGGCCAGCACCAGGGCTTCGAAGCGCCGCTCTTGTTCCTTCTGGAGGGTGACGAGCGCCTGGTGCTGGCTTTGCTGGACCGTGGCGAGGGCGTGGACCAGGTCGGCGAACAGGGAGGACTCCATGGGGCTGATCGGTTGGTGCTCCACTCTGGACCCCGGGTTTCGGCACCACTGTAATGGTTCATTACGTGTGGGTGGAGCACAGAGGACGGCAGGACAGAGATCAGGTGTAACAGAGGCTTTATTGTCACACTTTTCAGTCTAACAATCTATATGTTTCCAACACACAGAGACACACACACCAGCGTCTTGTCCAGGGATGAGCTCCTCTGCTCTCGCTCTCCCTCCTTAAATAGGGCGCGGTCACTGGGAAGGCACACACAAACACAGGTTAATTGCCGTCAGGTGTAGTGATTCTGCCACTTACCTTCCCTGACTCCGCCCTCCTGTCACAGACCGGCGCTTGACCACGCCCCCGCTGCCACAATCACTTATTGAAACATCCAGACAGTAAGGCATTACAATAATCCAACTGAGAGGTAACAAAAGCATAAACTAGGTTTTTCTGCATCATGTAGTGACATTTCTGAGCAATATTTCTGAGATGAAAGAAAGCTACCCTTGTAATGTTATCGATATGAATTTCAAATGAAAGACTGGAGGCAATGATCACACCAAGGTCTTTTACTGCTGCACGTGAAGAAACAAAGGCCAAAGGCCTTGTGGAACACCAAACTTTAACTTAGTATGTATAGAAAAATCACCATTTATATCAAAGTGTCTAATGTCCTTTACACATTCCTCAATTTTATTAAGCTGGTGTCTCTCATCTGGTTTTGCAGAAACGTACAACTATGTGTCATCAGCATCCAGTTACTACGTGATCAGAAAACTTACTAACTTACAAAGCTGCATGTGGTCCTAGTACAAGTACTTCTGTCTTGTCAGAGTTAAGTAGAAGGAACTTAATAAGCATCCAGTGTCTAATGTCCTTTACACTCAATTTTATTAAGCTGGTGTCTCTCATCTGGGGTTGCAGAAACATACTGTACTGTATACTGTGTGTCATCAGCATAACAGTGGAAACGAATACCATGCTTATGAATAATATTACCCAGAGGTTTTATATATATATATATATATATATATATATATATATATATATATATATATATATATAAATAAATAAAACCTTGTGGAACACCAAACTTCTTATGTATAGAAAAATCACCATTACATCAACAAACAAACTGATAACCATCAGTTAAATAAGACCTGAGCCAGGAGAGGGCCATTCCCAGTATTGTCTCTGTGCTGTGAGGAGGTCTAAATCCTGACTGATACATTTCATGGATGTTGTTCCTGTGACAAGATGAGCATAACTTTTGTGCCACAGCTTTTTGTAGGATCTTCGAGATAAAGGGCAAGTTTGGTATTTGCCAATAATTGGACAGCTGACAGGGGTTGATGTCTGTCAGGTTTTTTAATCAGGGGTTTGATAACTCCTAGTTTAAAGGATTTGGGTACATGGCCAATTCTCAGGGAATAATTTATTTTTAGAAGTTGTTCAATTGCTTCTAGTATTATCTGTTTGAAGTGTCGTGTAGGTAAGGGATCGAGTACACAATTTGAAGATTTTGATGTGGAAATTAATGAAGTTGGTTCAGTTTCTCTAAGGGGAGTAATAGGCAGAAAAACTAGTTCATGCTATAGCTGATCGTGATATTGTTAACCTTTTTAGTTAAATTATCTGGCCTTAAATTAGTAGTTTGAAATTTTTGTCAGATATTTTCAATTTTGTCATTGAAAAAAATTCATGAAGTCATTGCTAATCTTATAGGTGTGCATGTGCAGGTCTTTTTCTCATTAATTTTGCTACAGTATTAAATCAAAATCTAAGCTTATTTTTGTTATCCTCTATTAGGGTGGAGAGATGTTGATCTATCAGCACTAAGAGCTTTTCTATACTTAAGGAGACTCTCCTTCCATGCTAATTGGAATACTACCAGTTTTGTTTGACGTCATTTACATTCTAATTTTCAAATGGTCTGTTTTAAGGTGCATGTGTAGTTGTTATACCAGGGTGCTAGTTTTTTCTCACCAATCATTTTTCTTTTTTTTCTTTTTTTTTTAAGTGGAGCTACATTATTTAGGTCATCTGGCCGTCGTCCACAATTCAGTTAAATCGTATCTCCTCTGTCAGTTCTCCACAGATTTTCGTTCCAATTGAAAGAACAAGTCATTCTGAACAAAACTTGGTTATTGTATTGTCAAATTTTTGCTAACAAACTGCTAATTAGATCAACTTCACGAATTTTGGGACTTCTCATTTGAATTGTATCTCCTCTCACAGTTCTCACCTGATTTCAGTTCTGATCAGTGTTTTCAGTAGATCTTCCCTCGTGGAACAAAACTTGGTCGTTTTTTTGTTTGATTTTCCTGTTGTAAACAATTTGTTTACAACTTTTATTTTCAGTTAAATCGTATCTCCTCCCTCAGTTCTCAGTGGATTTCAGTTCTGATTGTTTTATTTGAAATAATTGGACCTTCTGCACAACTTGTATTGTCAATTTTTTGCTAACAAATTAGTAATTAGGTCAACTTACAATTCTAGTCAGAAGAAAATTTATCTCTTCTCTCATTTATCATACAATTTCAGTTCTGGTCAACGTTTTGGGTAGATCTTCCCTTGGGGAAGAAAACTTAGTCATTTGTTTGTTTATCTCCTGTAGGCCTATTAGTTTAACAGGTGTAGGTAGCCTATTATAAATGTTAGATATAGATCTGCTCGTCTTTGTAAGACCTTGTTAGCTTCCATGATGGGCATAGCCTCCGTGACCCTCAGCCTCAGGCCTCCATATCATGGCATGTGTGTCTAGTTGTTTGTACTCTGCTGTGAAACTTCTCTAGTCAAAATGAACATGCCATATCTTATGTCCTAATAGTAGCAAGCATGCTGCCACAGATAATGGGTATGCTTCTATATTTGCACAAAAAAAGGAAAACTATACAGTGAGGTTTTTACTGACTGAAAATTATCCCAAAGTTACCGGTTGTTCCTGTGTTGGGAGTTTACGTGACTTGTTGGAAAACTAAATTTACAAGTACATTATACAAAGTCACCTGAAACTGTATAGTATTTCCTGGGTTCTTTCATAAACAGTTGTTTTTACATGAGCCAGCAATGCAAGGTCTACTATTACTACTATTATTAGGATATAATATGGTAATTTGTGCCAAGAATTTTCTTTATGCCTTCATTATAATAGATCACTTGTACATTTAGTTACCAGAGAGGTTCATGACAAAAAGTTCTTTTTATTCATACCATAATCCTCAGCCAACTATCTGACAATCATGTTGTAACATCTATCAAACATATCAATCCAGAGGTCGGCGGTCACTGACAGGTCACTGTCGGTATGAGATGCATTTATCAACTCTAGACATGCATGTTACATGTTTCATAGTATAATATACTTTTATATTTTCATGTTTGAATAAACTTTATTTTTTTCATGTTTGTTGTTTTGTCATCTACACAACTGCAGCACCTCAATTTCAAAACCAACTTGCACTGGTTTTAAATACATGTCTGTCTTGCACAGAATATTTTGACCATAATAACATAATAATTACAAACACGCATACTGACTTGCTCACCATAATTTCATTAACCCTCTAGACTGTGAATGGAAATGCAAATGCAGCGGTCCCATTATGTGACCACCCAAGCACCAAAGAAAAGTGGTCACAAGAGGGGTGGTCTCACATAAGAGGGGTGGTCTCTCACCAGAGGGCCATTTAACATAAAGTACATTCTTTCAATGGACTTACCGCCAAGGTCAGGTGCCTGGATAAAAGGGGAGTTGCTCGTCAGAGGGGTCACATAACAGAGGGACCACTGTATCACACTAGAATTATTGGGGCGGCACGGTGGTGTAGTGGTTAGCACTGTCGCCTCACAAGAAGGTTCTGGGTTCAAGCTGACGGGGGGCCTTTCTGTGTGGAGTTTGCATGTTCTCCCCGTGTCTGCGTGTGTTTCCTCTGGGTGCTCCGGTTTCCCCCACAGTTCAAAGACATGCGGTTAGGTTAACATGGAGCAGCCTTGGGCTGGGGTGCTCTTGAGCAAGGCACTTTAACCCCCAACTGCTGCCCGGGTGCTGTAGCATAGCTGCCCACTGCTCTGGGTATGTGTGTGGGCGTGCATGTGTTTACCGCTTCAGATAGGTTAAATGCAGAGGATGAATTTCACTGTGCTTGAGTGTGCATGGGACAAATAAATAAAGGTGTATGTAAATGGTCTGAAGTGGGGCTCAAACCCTCACTCTCACAAATCTGCTACCAAAGTCACCAAAAAATACCAGTACACAGAGCCTGCTGCTGTTCTTCTTCAAGAAGACTGCCATAGACACATGCACACCTGCAAGAAGAGCTTCTGTTCAACTTCAAACTCTTGCTGACAACTCACACTGTAGGTCCAGTTCAATTATAAAACATTCCTTTCAGTCTGTAGACTATGTAACATTTTTGGCACAGTGGCATGTACATAATTGTACCTGCCAAATAGTAAATTCACATTCATGACAATGTTTCCTTCAGCCATCCATCCATCCATCCATCCATCCATCCATCCATCCATCCATTTTCTACTGCTTATCCAGGTCGCAGGGGTAGCAGCCTAAGCAGAGCAGCCCAGACTTCCCTCTCCCCGGCCACCTCCACCAGCTCTTCCGGGGGAATACTGAGGCATTCCCAGGCCAGCTGAGAGATGTAATCTCTCCAGCGTGTCCTGGGTCTGCCCCGGGGCCTCCTCCCGGTGGGGCATGCCCAGAGAACCTCCCTTGGGAGGCATCCAGGGGGCATCCTAACAAGGTGCCCAAACTACCTTAACTGACTCCTTTCGATGTGGAGGAGCAGCGGTTCTACTCTGAGTCTCTCCCGAATGGCCAAGCTTCTCATCCTGTCTCTAAGGGAGAGCCCAGCCACCCTGCGGAGAAAAGTCATTTCTACCTCTTGTATCCGCGATCTCATTCTTTTGGTTACTACCCTAAGCTCGTGACCATAAGTGAGAGTGGGAACGTAGATGGCATAGATTGAGAGCTTTGCCTTTTGGCTCAGCTCTCTCTTTACCACAACAGACTGGTTTAGCATCCGCAGCACTGCTGATGCTGCCCTGATCCATCTGTCCAACTCCCGCTCCCCCTTACCCTCACTTGTGAACAAAACCCCGAGATACTTAAACTCCTCCACTTTAGATAGCAACTCCCCCCAACCTGAAGTAGGCACTCCACCCATTTCCAGCTGAGCACCATGGCCATGGACTTGTAGGTGCTGATCCTCATCCCAGCTGCTTCACACTCAGCTGCAAACCATCCCAAAGTCACAGACTGATGAAGCCAACAGGACCACATCATCCGCAAAAAGCAGAGACATGATCCTGATGCCACCATTGCTGAACCCATTGCCACCAAATCGGACACCATCTGCCCCTTGGCTGCACCTAGAAATTCGGTCCATAAAAATTATGAACAGAACCGGTGACAAAGGGCAGCCCTGGCAGAGTCCCACGGAATGAGTCCGACTTACTGCTGGCAATGCGAACCAAATTCCTGCTCCAGTCATACAAGGTCCAAATGGCCCGCAGTAGTGGGCCCTGAACCCCATGCTCCTAAAGCAGGCACCACAAGGGGCACAGTCGTAAGCCTTCTCCAGGTCCACAAAACACATGTAGACCGGTTGGGCAAACTCCCATGAACCCTCCAGTACCCTTGAAAGGGGAAAGAGCTGGTTCAGTGTTCCACGACCAGGGCGAAAACCACATTGTTCCTCCTGAATCTGAGGTTCGACTATCGACTGGACTCTCTTCTCCAGCACCCCAGCATAGGCTTTCCCAGGGAGGCTGAGAAGTGTGATCCCCCTATAGTTGGAACACACACTCCAGTCCCCCTTATTAAAATGGGGACTGCCACCCCAGTCTGCCCCCCCCCCCAGTTTCCTTTTGTAAACAATTTATCATGGAGGGTGGTCCTCTCTCACATTGTCACATTTCAGTTCTGTTTGATGTTTGGGGAGTCATGGTTGTTTTGATGGCAGGCTAGATGAGCTACTACAGTGGTGCTTGAAAGTTTATGAACCCTTTTGAATTTTTTTTTTTTATATTTCTGCATAAATATGACCTAAAACATCACACAAGATTTTCACACAAGTCCTAAAAGTAGATAAAGAGAACCCAGTTAAACAAATGAGACAAATATATTATACTTGGTCATTTATTTATTGAGGAAAATGATCCAATATTACATATCTGTGAGTGGCAAAAGTATGCAAACCTCTAGGATTAGCAGTTAATTTGAAGGTGAAATTAGTCAGGTGTTTTCAATCAACGGGATGACAATCAGGTGTGGGTGGGCACCCTGTTTTATTTAAAGAGCAGGGATCTATCAAAGTCTGATCTTCACAACACATGTTTGTGGAAGTGTATCATGGCACGAACAAAGATTTCTGAGGACCTCAGAAAAAGCATTGTTGATGCTCATCAGGCTGGAAAAGGTTACAAAACCATCTCTAAAGAGTTTGGACTCCGCCAATCCACAGTCAGACAGATTGTGTGCAAATGGAGGAAATTCAAGACTGTTGTTACCCTCCCCAGGAGTGGTTGACCAACAAAGATCACAGCAAGGGCAATAGTTGGCGAGGTCACAAAGGACCCCAGGGTAACTTCTAAGCAACTGAAGGCCTCTACATTGGCTAATGTTCATAAGTCCACCATCAGGAGAACACTGAACAACAATGGTGTGCATGGCAGGGTTGCAAGGAGAAAGCCACTGCTCTCCAAAAAGAACATTGCTGCTCGTCTGCAGTTTGCTAAAGCTCACGTGGACAAGCCAGAAGGCTATTGGAAAAATGTTTTGTGGACGGATGAGACCAAAATAGAACTTTTTGGTTTAAATGAGAAGCGTTATGTTTGGAGAAAGGAAAATGCTGCATTCCAGCATAAGAACCTTATCCCATCTATGAAACATGGTGGGGGTAGTATCATGGTTTGGGCCTGTTTTGCTGCATCTAGGCCAGGACGGCTTGCCATCATTGATGGAATCAATGAATTCTGAATTATACCAGTGAATTCTAAAGGAAAATGTCAGGACATCTGTCCATGAACTGAATCTCAAGAGAAGGTGGGTCATGCGGCAAGACAACGACCCTAAGCACACAAGTCGTTCTACCAAAGAATGGTTAAAGAAGAATAAAGTTCATGTTCTGGAATGGCCAAGTCAAAGTCCTGACCTTAATCCAATCGAAATGTTGTGGAAGGACCTGAAGCAAGCAGTTCATGTGAGGAAACCCACCAACATCCCAGAGTTGAAGCTGTTCTTTATGGAGGAATGGGCTAAAATTCCTCCAAGCTGGTGTGCAGGACTGATCAACAGTTACCGGAAACATTTAGTTGCAGTTATTGCTGCACAAGGGGGTCACACCAGCTACTGAAAGCAAAGGTTCACATACTTTTGCCACTTAGATATGTAATATTGGATCATTTTCCTCAATAAATAAATGACCAAGTATAATATTTTTTGTCTTGTTTAACTGGGTTCTCTTTATCTACTTTTAGGACTTGTGTGAAAATCTGATGATGTCTTAGGTCATATTTGTGTACAAATATAGAAAATTCTAAAGGGTTTGCAAACTTTCAAGCACTATTGTACATCCTTGACATTCTGGTTTAAAGTATTGTGAAACGTTGACACACTAAGCATTCAGTTGCCTGATCAGGTTCTGTGGGGTCTGACGGTAATCCAATCAAAGTTGATAACTCCAGGATGTCATGGTCCTACATGTGGGCTTCTCTCTTCAGGTAACATCTCCACTCAGCATTACCGGCCACGCCCGCTCTCACTTCCTCTTATTAACTTTCAGTGACTGTCATTGGCTGTTGCCGATCACCTGCTTCCCCCCTGTGTGTATTTAAGCTGCAGTTCTCCCTAGCCTCAGTGTCAGATCGTCTGCAACTTTCAGCGTGATAACCTGTTCTGTGTTCCTACTACTCTGACTCCTGACGATATCCTGTTCCGTCTGACTCTGTCTGCTCTCCAGCCCCGGTAACCTGATCTGCCTTCTGTCTTGTCGACTCTGCCTCTTGCCTGCCTCTCCTGTACTTTCGCCTGATCTCCAGCTTGCTGAGGGACTACTGCTGGGAGACTGCCTGAAACCCCAAGTGCTGTCAGCCTACAGCCACACCTCTCTGACAACGCCTGATCTCGTCTGATCTCAGAAGCTAAGCAAGGTCGGGCCCGGTCAGTACTTGGATGGGAGACCTCAGACGTCACCACCACGCTCCCACCAGCCATCCCTGCCTCTCAGTCCTCCTGCCACTGAACTTCACACACACACACACACACATTCTCCCAACTCCCTTTTCCCCTGTTATTATTAAACTGTGGTTTGAGTGCATTTGATCTCCTCTCCTGTCTGGTTCTTGACAGAACGATCTGAACAAGACATGGAGTCAGCGCCTGAACCCTCTGCCCTAAACCGGCTGCAGCGCACCGAAGGAGATGTCAGTCGGATGTCTGCCGACGTTGCAGCCCTGATCCAGCTTGGTCATCAGCAGCAGCAACAGCAACAGTGACTGGACCAAGCACTCCAGCTGCTCACCGCCCTAGCACCCCCTGCTCCTCCGAGTCAACCATCGCCGCCCCTCGTTGCATCAGCCCCTGTCATACCCGCCGCTGACTGGCCAGCTCCAGGAGGTGCTCCTGCTGCACTCGATGCCCCGGAACCCAAGGTAGGTAGTCCGGAGCGTTTTGACAGTGACCCCTCCCAAGTCCGTGCTTTCCTGACCAGCTGCCGGTTGCTGTTCGACCTGCAGCTCAGAACCTTCGCGTCGGAGGCAGCAAAGGTGGCCTTTGTCATCACTCATCTGACTGGCCGCGCCCACCTGTGGGGGACTGCTGAGTATGAACGCCGGACACCGGCGTGTGCCTCCTTCTCCCTGTTTGCAGCGGAGATGATTAAGGTCTTCGACCTGGGCTCGTCGGCGGTAGAGGCATCTGGAGGACTGATGAGTATTCGCCAAGGCAGACGAATAGTGGCTGACTACTCGATCGATTTCCGGACCTTGGCCCAGCGCAGCAAGTGGAACATGCAGGTGCTGGTGGACGCCTTTCTGCACAGCCTGGCCGACTACATGAAGGACGAACTGGTCTCATACGAACAACCATCGACACTCGATGAGGCCATCGCCCTGGCCGTCCACATTGACCGCCAGGTCCAGACCCGTCGATGAGAGAGGGCCCGCCAGACTCAGTCAGTCATCAGCGCACGGAGAAGCCCGAGCTCACCGGACATAGGAGGGGCCCGGCTGAGCTCAATGATCATCCAATCCTCTACCAGCCAGAAACCTATGCTCCAAGTTTGCCTTTGTCTGTCGGATTCCACCCACACCCTGGCCGCCCTGGTTGACTCTGGCGCCGAGGCTAACATCATGGACACCGAGCTTGCGCGCCAGTTGGGTCTGCAAAGCCATCGCTTATCCTCTCCCGTTCCAGCCAGGGCTCTGGATGGCCATCTCCTTGGCACCGTCACCCGTCTCACTACCCCTGTCCCGATGACTCTGTCAGTCAACCACCACGAAACCATCCAGTTTCACCTGCTCCGTTCCCCCGGCCAACCTCTCATCCTGGGCTATCCGTGGCTCTGCCAGCACAGTCCTCCCCTCGACTGGGCCACTGGAGCGATAAGAGAATGGGGCAAGGACTGCCACCGGACCTGCTTACGAGCCTCCACTCTAACCCCTCGTACTCCACCTGCCAGCTCTGCCCCCGACCTCACTAATGTCCCAGTGTGTTATCACAGCCTTCAGGAGGTATTCAGCAAAGCCAAGGCCACTTCCTTGCCTCCTCACCACCTCCTCACCGGCCCTACGATTGCGCCATTGATCTCCCAGGCAAGGGTCATCTCTACTCTCTGTCCGCCCCGGAAAGGAAGGCGATGGAGGCCTACATCAGTGAGTCTCTGGCTGCCGGCCTCATCCGTCCATCCTCTTCTGCCGGCGCTGGGTTCTTCTTCGTGGGAAAGAAGGATGGATCCCTGCACCCCTGCATCGATTACAGGGGTCTCAACGACATCACAGTCAAGAACCGATACCCTCTCCCACTGCTTACCTCCGCCTTTGAGCTGCTCCAGGGAGCCACGATCTTCACCAAACTCGATCTCCGGAATGCCTACCACCTGGTTCGGATAAGGGAGGGAGACGAGTGGAAGACCGCGTTCAACACCCCCACCGGTCACTATGAATACCGGGTGATGCCGTTTGGCCTTACCAACGCACCAGCGGTATTCCAGGCTCTGGTGAATGATGTCCTGTGAGATATGTTGAACAAGTTTGTGTTCATTTTCCTCGACGACATCCTGATCTTCTCAAAAACCCTGTCCGAACACACCCAGCATGTCCAGCAAGTGCTCCGTCGTCTCCTTGATAACTCCCTCTTCGTCAAGGCAGAGAAGTGTGAGTTTCACGCCAAGTCTGTGGGGTTCCTGGGGTACATCATGGCAGAGGGGAGCATCCAGATGGACCCTGCCAAAGTCTCAGCAGTGACTTCATGGCCAGTACCAGAGAGCAGGAAGAAGCTTCAGCAGTTCCTGGGCTTCGCAAATTTCTACAGGAAATTCATTCGTAATTACAGCACCGTTGCGTCACCCCTCACCGCCTTGGCCAGCACCGAACAGCCCTTCACCTGGACTCCGGCTGCCAACGAAGCCTTTGCCACCCTCAAGGCTCGGTTCACCATTGCTCCCGTCCTCCAGATGCCAGATGCGGAGCGGCAATTCATCGTTGAGGTGGACGCCTCGGATGTGGGAGTTGGGGCAGTGCTCTCACAGAGGTCAGCGGATGACAACAAACTCCACCCCTGTGCGTTCTTCTCCCGCCGGCTATCGCCAGCCGAACGCAATTATGACATAGGCAACCGGGAACTGCTGGCGGTCAAGCTCGCCCTGGAGGAATGGCGTCACTGGCTGGAGGGGTGCGTAGTCCCATTCCTGGTCTGGACAGACCATAAGAATCTAGAATACATCCGCACCGCCAAACGACTCAACCCCAGACAGGCCCGCTGGGCTCTCTTTTTCACCAGATTCAATTTCACCCTTTCATACCGGCCCGGATCTCGCAACACCAAGCCTGACGCACTCTCCCGCCAGTTCCAGAAGGATGATGCCTCCTCCAAGGATCCGGCTCCCATCCTACTTGACCCCTGTATCGTTGCTGCTCTGACCTGGGACATCGAAGAATAAGTGCGGGAAGTCCTCCGTGACCAACCCAGCCCCAGTGCATGCCCTGCAAGTCGCCTCTTTGTTCCTGAAGACCTGTGATCCCAGGTTATACAATGGGGACACCACTCCCGTCTAGCCTGCCACCCTGGTTCCACTCGCACCTACCACCTACTCGCCCAACAGTTCTGGTGGCTGTCTATGAGCAGGGATGTGCGAGACTTCGTCCGAGCCTGCCCTACCTGTAATCAGAATAAATCCTCCAGCCGGCCTCCTGCCAGTTTGCTCCAGCCTCTGCCCGTGCCAATGCGACCCTGGTCCCACATTTCCCTGGATTTTGTTACGGGTCTGCCCCCTTCTAATGGGATGACTGTCATACTCACCATCGTGGACCGTTTTAGCAAGATGGCACACTTTGTTCCCCTCCCAAAACTACCTTTGGCCAAAGAGACCGCCCAGATCGTCCTGCAGCAGGTCTTCCGCATCCATGGGCTGCCCAGGGACATCGTTTCGGACCGGGGGCCACAATTCACCTCCTCTTTCTGGAAGGAATTCTGTCACCTGCTCAGGGCCACCGCCAGCCTCACCTCCGGATTCCGACCCCAGTCCAACGGCCAGTCTGAGCGGACTAACTAGGAGTTGGAGAAGGCACTTCGGTGCATGGCATCACGCAACCCTAGGGCCTGGTGTGAGCACCTGCTGTGGGTGGAATACTCTCACAACTCCCTCACCAGCTCAGCCACTGGACTGTCCCCATTCCACTGCGTGTATGGCTACCAACCACCCCTGTTCCCTAGCCAGGAGGGAGCGGTCACCTGCCCGTCTGCCCTCACCTATGCACGCCGATGCCGCCGCACCTGGTCTCAAGCCCGCGCTGCACTCCTCAAGTCAGTCACCAGCTACTCCATTGGAGCCAACCGGCAGAGGACGCCTGCGCCCACCTACCGGGTGGGCCAGAAAGTATGGTTGTCAGCCAAGGACCTGCCCCTCCAGGTGGAGTCTCGTAAGCTGGCACCTCGGTTCGTCGGACCATTTCCGATCCAGAGGATAATCAGCCAGTCTGCTGTCCGGCTCCGACTGCCCAAGTCTATGAGAGTGCACCCCACCCTCCACGTCTTAAAGATTAAGCCAGTGCATGAGAGCCCGCTGGTCCCAGCTGCACCTTCTCCTCCTCCTCCTCATCTCATCGATGGTGGCCCGGTCTACTCCGTCCGGCGACTGCTGAAGTCACGGCGCAGGGGCCTCCAATACCTGGTGGATTGGGAGGGCTATGACCCTGAGGAGAGGATGTGGGTTCTTGCTGGGAGAATTTTAGACCGTACCCTCATCATCACCTTTCATCGCCTGCATCCAGACCAGCCGGCCAACCGGAGGGGTCGACCAAGGGGTCCTTGTCGGAATGACGATGCACCAACCGCTACTGTCCCTGAGTCTGATTCTGAACCAGATCCTGAGGCCTTGGACACTGGGTCAGAGGAGTTCTGACCCTCCACCGGTATTCCCCCTCCTCCCGCCCGTCTTGGTGGATCTGTGGCTAGGGACTTCTGGAGCCGTCCCTTGGGGGGGGGGGGGTTCTGTCATGGTCCTACCTGTGGGCTTCTCTCTTCAGGTAACATCTCCACTCAGCATTACCGGCCACGCCCGCACTCACTTCCTTTTATTAACTTCCAGTGGCCGTCATTGGCTGTTGCCGATCACCTGCTTCCCCCCTGTGTGTATTTAAGCTGCAGTTCTTCCTAGCCTCAGTGTTAGATCGTCTGCAACTTCCAGCGTGATAACCTGCTCTGTGTTCCTACTACTCTGACTCCTGACGATATCCTGTTCTGTCTGACTCTGTCTGCTCTCCAGCCCCGGTAACCTGATCTGCCTTCTGTCCTGTCGACTCTGCCTCTTGCCTGCCTCTCCTGTACCTTCGCCTGATCTCCAGCTTGCTGAGGGACTACTGCTGGGAGACTGCCTGAAACCCCAAGTGCTGTCAGCCTACAGCCACACCTCTCTGACAACGCCTGATCCCGTCTGATCTCAGAAGCTAAGCAAGGTCGGGCCTGGTCAGTACTTGGATGGGAGACCTTAGATGTCACCACCACACTCCCACCAGCCATCCCTGCCTCTCAGTCCTCCTGCCACTGAACTTCACACACACACATTCTCCCAACTACCTTTTCCTCTGTTATTATTAAACTGTGGTTTGAGTGCATTTGATCTCCTCTCCTGTCTGGTCCTTGACACAGGAGACCATTTATAAAACTTTAAGTAGTTGACATGAATGTATTTTTGACACAGCAGCATGGCAAGGTGTGTGTATTATTGCTCAGACATATTTTGAATAAGATGAGATCATGATCTGAGGTAACTTCAGACTGTGGAAGTGTGACTATATTTTCTATATTTAACCCAAACATAAGTATTTGATCAAGAGTGTGACCACCATTATGAGTAGGTCCTATGATGTTCTGATTATCCCCCACTGACTCTAGAATGGACATGGATGCTGTTTTCAGTGGGTCTTCTGAGTTATCAAAGGTGAATATTAAAGTCTCCAACAACTAAGGCTTTGTTTCAGAAAATCACCAGGTCTGAGAAAATCTACAAATGCAGAAAGAAATTCAGAATATGGCTCCAGGGCCTGTAAATAAGTAACAGAATGGACTGGGTAGACATTTTTTGAGGCTACATATGTTAGTATATAGATGAAAGTCTTCCGGATTTACCCGGAAATCCGGATATTTGACAAAACTCTTGAAAATCTCCGGTTTCCCGAATGGAGAAATTTATTTTTCGGATTTTTCGCGTTCCTAGACGCAGCGTAATACTTCGCATCGTCCTTGCATGGGCGCAGTCCTTAAATAGGCCAAACTTAATTCATTGATTAAAGACAGGTGTTCTTTGTTAACAGTGTGCGTACCGGTGCTTGTTAGGCACGCGCGCCTTCAGGTGCACAAGCTAAGGCTTCAGGTGCACAAGCTAAGGCGCGCAGGACTGACACCGTTCTGCGCAAGCGCAACACAATTGCACTAGAAAGCATGTTCAAGCTGCCAGTGTAACTGCAGTCTTTTTAGTTGCGACAAGTATTTCCTCTTGTATTAATAATTCGCCATGTCAAAACAAGCAAAACTTTCCTTCTTTCGACATGAAGAGAGGTAAGCAATTTATTATATATTTTTTTCCATCAAAGTTGCATTTTGTGGCTTCGAAGCTAAGTTTTAGTGTGCCGTTTCTAGAACACAACATCAAGAAAACGTGGAAGAAACGGCAATAATGGAAGAGCTGGTTTCTAAGCTACCTAAAACTAGCAATGGTAATTTATTTTTTGTTACATAATGTACTCAGAGTGCCAGTCAGTGTGTGACACACACACCCCTGAAAAATCCTAGCTACACCCCTGATTTACATGAGAAATTTGGTATTCATTGGTGTGTTTAAATTTACAGACAATACGAACTAATGTAAACAATTGGTTTCAACTCGCATAAATATGAATTGGGAATTTTTAGTTCACTTTAGCTTATGCAAACGCACAACTCTACTAAAAGATTGATAAACGAGGTTCAATGTCCCCAACATTGAAACCTGAAAGCTTTAGAAACTCTAATGGCCCTTTTCCACTACCCTTTTTCAGCTCGCTTCAGCTCACTTCAGCCCGACACGGCTCGCGTTTCGACTACTTCAGAACAGCATGACTCAGCTCGCTTCAGCCCTGCTTAGCACCCAAAACTCGCACGGTTTTGGAGTAGGGCTGAAGCGAGCCAAACCGAGCTGAGTGAGGCTGGGGGCATGAGCAGACACTCCCCTGTGCACTGATTGGTGAGGAGGAGTGTCCTCACACACCCACACACGCCCCACGAGCACGCTGGGATCTGTAAACACCGTAAACCCGGAAGAAGAAGAATTACGAATTACGAGAATTTCTGAAGCCTTATGCGCCTCGCCTCATCTATACGCTCTTGCCAGTATCTGTTGGCGTTGTCGGTGACAACAAGCCACAGAACCAAGACCAGCAACAGTAACGACTCCATGTCCTCCATGTTTATTGTTTACTCTCCAGGTCGTGAGACTACCGTTTAAAAGATCACTGATGTCACTGTTTGCGCTGCTTAACGACATCACGTGACGTCCACCCACTTTCGCTAACTCCACCCAATGTGTCCACCCACTTCCAGCCAGCACGGTTCAGCGCGGTTGTAGTCGAAATCCAACTCCAATAGCCCCGCTCAGCTCGACTCAGCCCAACTCAGCACCGCACGGCTCAGCCGCGTTTGTAGTGGAAAAGCGGCATAACAGACCTTTACTTTTTAGCAGTACTGTTTTGGGATTTTGCTCACTTTACCTTCAACCGTCTGATTTTTTTCAAAGTAATTAACTGTGTAACCAGGAAAATCACCGCATTTTCTAAATGCACTCCTGAAAATTACTCATTAACTAGGGGAATTAAATTTGATATTTTTGACATGTTGATCATTAATGTACACGAAAGAAAAAGGCTTAAGTTATAACTTGTTTAAGTGAAAATAAGTACTAAAATGCACTAGAATGCAGGGGTTTACGTGTTATGTTATTAAAATTTTTTCGGGGGACGTTCCCCCCCATCTTAGTTTGACTTTCAAAAGTTCAGGATTTTTTTCTTTGCTCCACTTATATCTCTATTAGTACTCCAAACGTATTGAGTTTTTGTGTTGCGCCTAGATCAGGAGTGTCAAGCTTGCGGCCCGTGGGCCGGATCAGGCCCGCGAACAGGTTTAATCCGGCCTGCGAAATGATTTTACAAAGTATAAAAATGAGCTGCAATTTTACAATAAAAGAAACTGCTGTTCTAAATGTGTCCACTGGGTGTCGCAATAGCAATTCTGTTAAGCAAGCAAACTGTTTGCCGCGCTGAGCGGTATAGCGTGGAAGTATAGCAAGGACAGTTAGCCCGGAGCTACCTTTTCGTTCTGCCTAATAAGTCTTCTACTTTGAACATTACGCGATTTGGCACCCTCGTTGTCCCAAAATGTCTTTATCAGAAAAGAGAAAACCATTCAGTGAGGGTGAATTTGTGAAGACATGCATGCTGAAGACTGCAGAGATTGTGTGCCCTGAAAAGCGTCAGGCTTTTGCAAATATCAGTCTGACAAGAAACACAGTTTCAGACAGGATTTCTGATCTTTCGGCGGATGTGGACAGCCAAATGAAGCACAAAGTAAAGTCATTTATTGTTTTTTCAGTTGCAATTGATGAAAGCATGGACATTACAGATGTTGCGCAACTGGCTATATTCATCCACGGAGTTGATGACGCTTTGACCATCACCGAGGAGTTCTTGGAGCTGGTGCCAACGACAACAGCAGGAGATATTTTCACCGCCCTCGTCGGAGCGCTGGACAGGGTCGGAATGGACTGGTCCCGCACTGTCAGCCTGGCTACAGATGGTGCGCCATCAGTGATCGGGGAAAAAAAGCAGGTGTCGTGACAAGATTCAGAGAGAAAATTCAGACGGCAAATGGAGGACATGATTTTTGGACTTTTCACTGTATTTTGCATCAGGAAGCATTGTGTTGCAAGTCATTAAAGATGGAAAACATCATGGAGGTAGTCGTCTGAACTGTTAATTTCATCCGATCCAGAGGCCTGAATCACCGTCAGTTTAACAGCCTTCTCAGAGAGAAAGACCACAACTATGGCCTGCCATACCACACCGAGGTAAGATGGTTAAGCCGAGGTGCTGTGCTGAGAAGGTTCTTTAATTTACGAGTGGAATTTGAACAGTTCATGGAAAAAAAGGGCATACCAGTGTTAGAATTTCAGTCCACAGAATGGATACAGGACCTTGCATTTATGGTGGATGTTACAGAGCACCTGAATAACTTGAACAAAATGCTGCAAAGGCACAACAAAGTTGTCACACAGTATTATGATAGCATATGTGCGTTCAAGTTGAAGCGGTCATTGTGGGAGAGACAACTCGTGGGTGGTGATGCTGCTCACTTTCCTTGTCTGAAAGACGTCTGCATGACCCGACATGCCGCAGACATGAAACGGTTCAAAGATAAGATAACGGGACTATTGCGGGAGTTTGAGCAACACTTTCAGATTTTTGGTGAACTGGAGAAAGACTTCAAAGTTTTTTGCTCTCCATTCACCGTGAATGCCTCTGATCTGCCCGTCAACATCCAACTTGAAATAATAGACTTGCAGTGTGACTCAGATTTGAAGGGCAAATTTGCCGCAGCTGGCTTGGACACATTTTATCAGTATCTCTTGCCAGGTTACCCCAACTTGACAGCCCTTGCTGCAAAAGTGTTATGCATGTTTGGAACCAGATATCTTTGTGAGCAAGTTTTCTCCGTAATGAGCATCAATAAAACAAAGCTGCGTTCAAGGCTCACGCACAAGCACTTGAATGACATCCTGAAATTGGCTGTCACTCAGGATGTGACACCTGATATTGATGCACTTGTGAAAACTAAAAGATGCCAGGTTTCAGGAGTAAAATATACAGTGGGTTGAATGCACTTAAAATGCTGCATGAGAAACAAACACCCTGATATAATTCTGTGAAAATGAATATCTTCTGTGGAGATTTAAAGAAAGTGAACAGTGTGTGATTTACTGTAATAATTCATAGTTCATAAGTTTGTTTTATTGAAATTGTTTATGCATTGCACAGCTTTTATTTTTCTATCAATAAATAGTGTAGCCTACAAGGCAGGGAGTAACTCAACCCTCTTAAATAGTTTGTTTGTATGGTGTGGTGATTTAGCTCGGAATTAAGATGTGGAAATGACAAATGAGGCATTTGATACCTAGAAGAGTTGTTTGTTTTTGTTCAATCCCAACTAGTCTGTGACTTAAAGTTGTATGCCTTTGTAGAAACACTGAGACAAAGTCTAAGTTCCAATCACTGAGGCATTGTGTTCTTGAAATTACACCAATTTTGTCCTCAGAATTTTTAACTAATTTGAAGTGTTTTGTCACTGTGTTTTTTTGTTTACTTGTGATGTGTACAGTTTTTGTGTACAATTTTTAGAATGTTCTTGTACTATTTTGAACCAAACTAAAACAAAGAAAACAATCTGAAGTTGTCGTTATTTTTAAGCTATTATGCCATGATTTTACCGGTCCGGCCCACGCGGGAATGGATTTTCCTCCATGTGGCCCCTGAGCAAAATGAGTTTGACACCCCTGGCCTAGATGATCATAAATATCTGAGACACCACCTCCTCTACCAGTTAGATGAGGCTGGTGTATATAATTGTATGCTGAGTACTAGCTTCATTTAATGCTACATACTCATTTAGTTTAATCCATGTTTCTGTTAAACACAGTACGTTATACTCCTGATCAGTGATAAGTTAATTAACAATTAGCAGTTTAGGCGGAAGAGATCTGATATTTAATATTCCTACCTTTTAGATCAAAGGTGCTGGCAGTAGCCAGTATGATCTAATTTTATATTAATTAGATTATTAGAACAAACTGTGTTTTTTGTTTTTTTTTTTAAATAGCTTGGGGAACCGAGATGATCTCGATATAGTGGAACCTGAGTGATGACTTTGTGCAGCTTGTAGTCAGTTTAGCCTGTTCGTCTGCTCCCTGGCCTTGGCTCTGGATTGTCATAAGTTAATTAGGCCTGTTCTGAGACGATGAGCTATGCTGCAAGAAATGAGAGCAGCACCTTGAGTGGGATGGACATCGTCCCGCCCTAACAGGCCAGCCTTGCCCTCAAAACTACACCAATTATCTAAAAATTCCACATTGTTTTCAGAGCACCACCAGCAGTTCAGTGACCATAACGTGCTGTAAACTACATTGCCACGCTGCATTCGGATGGGGCCAGAGCATTTATTTATTTATTTATTTATTTAACTTCACCTATTAAAATATAAGCTGGTGCCCATAACAGCTTCACTGATTACTGTGGGCCCGGAAAAAAAAATACAAAGGTATATTAAACATTCCACACAATTAATTGCAGCAGTTGACTGCAGTCACTTTAAACAAATACTAGTGCATCTCAAAAAATTAGAATACCATGAAAAAGTTCCTTTTTTTCATAACTTAATTCAAAAAGGTAAACTTTCATATATTCTATATTCATTACATGTAAAGTGAAACATTTAAAGCCTTTTTTGTTTTAATTTTGATGATTATGGCTTACAGCTCATGAAAATCAGAAATCCAGTATCTCAAATTATTAGAATATTCCCCAAGATCAATCAAAAAAAGGATTTACAATAGAGAAATGTCCAACTTCTGAAAAGTATATTCATTTATACACTCAATACTTGGTTGGGGCTCCTTTACCATGAATTACTGTATCAATGTGGTGTGGCATGGAGGTGATCAGTCTGTGGCACTGCTGAGGTGTTATTGAAGCCCAGGTTGCTTTGATAGTGGCCTTCAGCGTATCTGTATTTTTGGGTCGGGTGTTTCTCATCTTCCTCTTGACAATACCCCATAGATTCTCTTTGGGGTTCAGGTCAGGCAAGTTGGCTGGCCAATCAAACACAGTAATATCATGGTCAGCAAACCATTTGGTAGTAGTTTTGGCACTGTGGGTAGGTGCTAAGTCCTGCTGGAAAAGGAAATCAGCATCTCCAAAAAGCTCGTCAGCAGATGGAAGCATGAAGTGCTCTAAAATCTCCTGGTAGATGGCTGTGTTGACTTTGGACTTGATAAAATACAGTGGACCAACACCAGCAGATGACATGGCACCCCAAATCATCACAGACTGTGGAAACTTCACACTGGGCTTCAAACACCTTGGATTCTGTGCCTCTCCACTCTTCCTCCAGACTCTAGAAATGTGATTTCCAAAGTAAATGCAAAATGTACTTTCATCTGAAAAGAGGACTTTGGACCACTGAGCAACAGTCCATTTCTTTCTCTCCTTAGCCCAGATAAGACACTTCTGACATTGTCTCTGGCTCAGGGGTAGCTTGATATTAGGAATGTGAAAGTTGTATCCCCTTTCTTGAAGATGTCTGTTCGTGATGGGTCTTGATACACTGACACCAGCCTCAGTCCACTCCTTGTGAAGCTCTCCCCAAGTTCTTGAATAAACTTTTCTTGACAATCCTCTCAAGACTGCGGCCATCCCTGTTGCTTGTGCACCTTTTCCAGCCACTCTTTTCAGCAATGACCTTTTGTGGCTTACCCTCCTTTGTGGAGGGCATCAGTCACTACGTTTACATGCACATAGAGAGAATCGAATTTCTGCCGTTGCTCGACTGAAATCAAAGTTCAAAATGCCATGTATACACCTTAATTCGGCTGAAATTGAACCGAACTTGATTTCTCGGAATCGAGCTACACGACCTAGTTTATGCGATTTCTGCCGAGCTACTTTGTGCATGTATACCCTATCGAGCTAGTTGTCGAGCTACTTCCGGAAGTGACGAGACCACAAGCAGGAAACACAACAGCCTTGGTCGGCATGACAATGAATCATGACAACGGCATGAATCTTTTCTTTTTGTGGCATTGTTTGCACTGTTAAAATTTAGCTCACTTACTGTATCACCAAATACATCTGTACAGCTGTTGCATAGCTGTGAATTGTGTACATAAACAAGTCATTGTATTTGTGTGTGTGTTTATATATATATATATATATATATATATATATATATATATATATATATATATAATGTCCAACATCTGAAGAATGTCAATAAAAACAAAACAATTGAACTTTTTGTGTGTTTATTAAGACATAAGTTAAATTGTAAGCAAAAAAAGAAAATATTTTTTTGTAAGCAAAAAATGGACTTTAGAAAAATATTATTGTGCAAAATAAGTTGTCTTACAAAACAGTGGTCTGCGCCGGACAGTTTGTAGCCATAGTCTGTTAGAGCAAGCCTAACAGCTTGAACACGGAACTGCTAGTGTTGCCAGATTGGGGGTTTTAAGTGCATTTTAGCGGACTTGAACATGTTTTGGGCTGGAAAACGTCAGCAGTATCTGGCAACACTATAGCTCTTCTTCATGACGACAACCGGAAGTGTAACAACACGATGGGGCGTGTAGCGCCACGTGTGGCTCGGGTGCACAATGCACCTTGCACAATAGCCCGATTTCACTTGTGCATGTAGGATTGGATTTCTCTGGCACCCCTGCTGGGACCCTTTGCTCGATTACCAACAGCAGCTCGATTTGGACGTGCATGTAAATGTAGTCAGTGATCATCTTCTGGACAACAGTCAAATCAGCAGTCTTCCCCATGATTGTGGTTGTGTGTACTGAACTAGACCGAGAGATGCACTGTGTTCATACTGTTTTACTCAAACTTGAAATGAAATATTCTAATATTTTGAGATGTTTTTTTTTGTACTGTATGCCACACTGATTAAAATTAAAATAGAAAAATCCTTGAAACATTTTAGTTTGTGTAATGAGTCTATAATATATAACATTTTCACTTTCTTAAATAACGGATAGAAAATATTGAACTTTTTCACAATATTCTAATTTTTTGAGATGCACTAGTAGTTTTCCAAGTACGAGGAATAATAAAGAGTTGTAACATTCATACAGCAGGCTCTTAAACTGATTTAAGGTTAAATTAGGCTGTTTCAGATTAACAGGAAGGACATTCCATGTTCTGATTGTTCTTATGAAGAAGGATCATTAAAGTCAGAGTTCAGCATGAGATCGATAGTTTCTTAATTCAGAGTTCCTTGATGTTGTTACTCTCGTAGATACATTAATTGTGGGTAGAATTTCGTCAGACAACTTGACAAGTCCGTTAGTGGCCTTGAAGAAGACCAGGTCCAAAAACTCGTGCCAATAAGTAATAGGTAAGAGTTCAGTAGCAATCAAGTCAAGTTTATTTGCATAGCGCTTTTAACAATAAACATTGTCGTAAAGCAGCTTTACAGAATTTGAACGACTTAAAACATGAGCTAATTTTATCCCTAATCTATCCCCAATGAGCAAGCCTGTCCTTATAGCTTTCAGAGCAGATGAAAGGAAGCTTGAGGATGAATTTTGTTCCGCATCTCTGAATGCGTTCAATTCTCTGTATCAGGTCGATTGACTGAGGACACCACACCTGTGTTCCAATAGCAGGTTGTACTATAGTTAAGTAGATGGTCCGGCGTATACGGTAGCTCTGTAATTGACTTGTGCAGTGTCGTGCAAAGCCGAGTAGTTTATTGGCTTTAGCACAACGATCTAACACATTTGGTCCATGTCAAATTGCAACTAATCCAGACACCAAGATATTTTTCAGCTGATGTATCTTCTAAGGTCTTACCGTCCAGTTAAGATGTTTCTACAGGATTGATTTTTCTTATCCGTTGACTTTTACACTTGTCTGGGTTAAAGGGAAGGCCAGAAGTTGTAGACCAGATTTCGCAGCTATTTAGATCTTTTTGAAGGACGGCATTTTCTGATACCCCTTTTCCACCAAATCAGTTCCAGGGCTGGTTCGGGGCCGGTGCTGGTTCACAACTCGTTCAACTTGCGAGCCAGCTGAGAACCAGTTTGCTTTTCCATAGCTCGCGGTGCTAAGGGAAGCCACGTCATTACGTCGCTGTATACGTCAGTTACATCATTGTATACGTCAGTTACGTCGCTACATTTGCATAAACCTTGGTGTGAATATCGAAGCAAAAACAACACGGAAGAAGCAGCAGCAGCAGCAACAACAACAATAATAATAATAATGGATGACTTCGCGTTTGTACAGCTGCTGCTTTTTGTCGCTTAAAAATGGCGATCTTTCACGGTCTTGTTATTGTTGTTGGTCTTAACAACTCCGCCCACCCACTGACATAAGCGGTTCTTTCCTCTGGCCCAGCAGAGAGTTGGTGCTAGCCTGGAACCGTTTTTTCTGGCCCCAGAGCCAGTTCTTTGTCAGTAGAAACAGAAAACCTGGTTCCAAACTAAGCACTGGCCCCGAACCAGCCCTGGAACTGCTTTGGTGGAAAAGGGGCATGAGATAGTCTATACATCTGAAGATCATGGTGTCATCAGCAAATGTGGTGCACTTGGAATTGCTTACGATGTCAGGCAAGTCATTTACGAACAGCAAAAACAGGATAGGTCCGAGAATCGAGCCCTGAGGAACTCCAGATGTAACAGTTTTCTCAGAAGATATTACCCCAAGGACAGTTACCCTTTGTCTTCGGTTGGCGAGATACGACTCCAGCCATTTAAGGAGGTTTCCCAATATGTTAAAACTGCGTATCTTCCTAATCGGAGCAGCATGGTTCACTTTTTATCAAAAGCTTTGGTCATGTCCAAATAAACAGCATCAATCTGCTTCCCAGCATCCAGGAGTTCTGATCTTCAGGTGGTGTAGTGGCAGTTTGAACACTGGAAGAATCTCTTGCTGTATCTTGGTTGCATCCCCTAACAGCACACTTCGGTACACTAGCTGCTTTACTGTTGATCTTGAAGACAGACCAAAACCTTTTTGGATTAGCCTTGAGGTCTGTGACCAGAGTGTTGAAGTACGCTTCTTGGCTCTCCCTTACCATTTTCTTGACTACTGCGCATAGTTTCTTGAACTTTTCCATAACCCTAGCATACTACAGCATCGGACATCGCCTTCATATTGTCTCAGCAACTGCCCTCAAATTTCATTATAAGTGAGTATAGCAACTCACTTATAATGAAACTCACTTATAGTATATTCAGGCAATGAGGAACAGGGAGGCAGGTGTGGGTTTTTATTTATTTATTTATTTATTTTTAAAAATGATTTACTGCATTTACTGTCTCACTTTTCAGTGATCTTTGCTGCACTCACACAAACACCGCGCTTAGTAATTCAGCTCTCTCTGGGTCCTGGCCACTGAAAGACACGAAAGACACATGTTAGTAGACAGCCAGTTATCAATCACAGGTGTCACGTTCACCTGACTCCTTGCTATTCACAGCCGACGCTTGACCATTCCCATGTTGCCACAAGACTGTGGGAAGAGGGAAACATTTCAAAATTCTTGTGCATGGTAATCATATTTGTAGTAACCAGAGTTTAGGAAGAAAATGTTGAATTGCTTCAAGTCATAACTGTATTTATCACGTGTGACTTTTCTGTGGGCGGCACGGTGGTGTAGTGGTTAGCGCTGTCGCCTCACAGCAAGAAGGTCCTGGGTTCGAGCCCCGGGGCCGGCGAGGGCCTTTCTGTGCGGAGTTTGCATGTTCTCCCCGTGTCCGCGTGGGTTTCCTCTGGGTGCTCCGGTTTCCCCCACAGTCCAAAGACATGCAGGTTAGGTTAACTGGTGACTCTAAATTGACTGTAGGTGTGAATGTGAGTGTGAATGGTTGTCTGTGTCTATGTGTCAGCCCTGTGATGACCTGGCGACTTGTCCAGGGTGTACCCCGCCTTTCGCCCGTAGTCAGCTGGGATAGGCTCCAGCTTGCCTGCGACCCTGTAGAAGGATAAAGCGGCTAGAGATAATGAGATGAGATGAGACTTTTCTGTGTACAGGAGGTAGAAGATGCTCAGCAAGAACAGGATGACTTTGTGAAGCAGTATCAGCATCAGAAGGCTTTGATGCAGGACAAAATCCTGAGGAGACAACAAAGAATAAATAAAATGGAGCAGCAGCTGAAGGAGATTGAGGCATCTGTGGAAAAGAAAGAGATGCAACTTGAGCGACAAGAGGAGGTAAAAGTTTTTTTTTGTTTGTTTTTTTTTGTTTGTTTTTTGCTATTTGATCAAATAGCTGCTGATAAATATTTACAGCATAAATTATAATGGGGTATCCAATTAAATATTAAATTACATTAGTACATGAAACTGGAGTTTGTAGTCTTGTAATTTAGTTTTGTCATGTGAATCACTACCAGCCTAATTTCAGTTTGTGTTTTAGTAATTGAAAGTAGGAACAGAACAATCAACTTGAATGACTTTTACTATTAAACACTATTCATATTTCATGTTTGTTTAATATATTCAAAGGCAAAAAAGTTTCCAAGTTTTAGAGCCAGTGTTCTTAATAAATGCAATTCTGTTTCACTCCTTCAAAACTGCCTGAGAATCACCTTGATACCTACTTATGCATGCTGAGACCTTCCAGTGTCTCAAATTGATGTACAACACAGTATTTGCAGTAGCTACATCTGTCACAATGATCCTTCCCTTTCTTCTCACCTCATATATATTCAGTTGCCAGATTTGGACTTTAAATCAGTTTAATATGACCCAAACGGCACAGCCTAAGCTCACTAGTTGCAAATGCCTGTATCTAGCAACAACTGACAAACATAAGAAGCCCAGAAAGCAATTTGAGTCACTTTCTATGTGAATGCACAACCTGATTGCAGACATGACTTGATTAAAATCAACAGCTCAGAAGCTGAACCCATGCAGCTCAGACGCTCATGGTCTTCACTTATAGTGCAGTGACTGATCTTCCTCATACATGATGAAGCTAGGATTAGGATACTACCCATGCTGTCACCTTGTGTTACAGACCTTTTTATGCTGGCAGTGAAATTCAGCTTGGTCTTTCTGTGCTTCTGTTGAGGATGAAGGGATTTTGATGGCAGATGTGGCAATTCCCTAGGGCTTGCTGGAGCAAAGAGCTCTTCAAGAGGGGTCAGCAAACAGCTGAAAATATCTCCATCATAGAGTCTCTGCACCTAGAAATGGTGTCCCAGATCCCGGAAAGGTTTCAGGGATCAGCATTAACAGTAGTCTGATTGTCCTTGACAACCAAATATTTGGTCTGGACAAGTCAAATCCGCATCTGCCTGTCCAACGGGACAAGTTGAATATTTGTGAAAACCACCATTTTTATGGTAAATATTCTATATCAATAAAGTTCCAACAAAACTAGTTCAATCACCTCAATCCTGCCATGTTTGCGAAATTTCAGGGAAGCCGAGTATAGCAGGTGCATGTGTAAATAAAAAAAAATAATAATAACCACGTCATAATATTTAATTATAGATTACAGTGGAGTGGCATTATAACACGGTAGTTGGGATCCAAAGAATCCGACTGTGTTATGAGTGAATCCGTGTTATGATGGAAAATCTGACATGGCTCAAGTTGAAAACATTCCGTGAGCTTTATTTTTTAGATTAACCAGTTCCCTGAAGGCATCTGACGAAGAAATTGCAAGAACATTTTCACCATGCTGAGATAAATTTAATTTTATTTATTTTTTAAATTGTTTACCGTCAATGTAGCAAATAATATCTAATAAAAATATTTTGCTGTCTGTCACATCTTTGTGCATCTGTGTCTGGCGCACTTCGAACTCTCACTCGTGGACCTCCACGCTCTGAGACTTTTTTTTTTACTTCCAGTGTATGCCATGTGAAAGGATGTTTTGGTAAAGAGATAATGGAAACACCCCCCCCCCCCCCCCCCCCCCCGGTCCACTTGAACTTGCTATCTTGTGAAAGCGCCAGTCACAACCAGCAGTGAGTGACAGCCGCAAATATGAAGGTCCATAGGAAACTGTCCAATTACATGGGGAAAAAAAACACCTTAAAAACAATTTCAGTTGGCTGCTAATAAAAGAAGGCATGTCTTTTATTAGCACAATTTGCTGTGCCCCAGGCCAAATCTTGAATCTGCCAATTAAAACCAGCCTTAGGTCACCTGCTCTCCAAAAGTTTGTGTAGCCACGTGCACACCAATTTGGACGGCGCCTTGGCAGGTGGAAGTATACAGGAATTGTCACACAAAATTTAAATAAGTACAGTTTAAAAACGAGTTAAAAATAATGAGATGGGTATAGGGTGAAGTTGGATGAGTAAACAATTTTAACTTTAATTAAGCGAACGTATTTATTATGTTTAATATCAACATAGTGTTTCTCATCTGGATAATTGGAAAGGGCGGTGCCCCAGTGGCACCTATTGGCATTTTTAAGTAATTCTTCTTCCGAGTCTAAAATTTGAGTTCTCAAATGCAGCTGCATAAAGTTAAATTTTAATTTTTGGAGCCATGAGCTGACCATGTTACAATGGTTTTTGTGTAATAGTGAGCCGTATAACAACAGCACTCCACTCTATTAGATTTTGAATTCATTGAAATTGGGGAAATGGCAATCAAATGCCCAAAAAAAAAAAATCTGTGGTGAATCTTAATTTCATTTGGACATTCACTGTGTTTTTTTTTCTTTTATGTGGTACACATTAACAATCATAAATGTCGTAAAATATTTCAGGGGGAAAACAAACTCATGGTTTGTTTTCATTTGCAACATGATTGTTACCCTTATCATGTCCAATTTTTGTTTTCTTTCAGTTTCATTTCATTAAATTAATTTATACTTCAAGTTTTACTGGATTAATCAAGATTTAACTTTATTTCCTCCATTAGCTTTGAATATTGGTGAGTCTTAACTCTTAAAATTGCATATCAGGTAACAACACACCGTAATGGGGCATTGGATAGTTTTTGTTCATTGTTAAAGTTTGAGTTTTGTTGAAAAATTATAAAATCATTAAAACAATGATTATCATAACTGTACCTGCTTTTTGATCAGCTTTGTTAACCACTTTCCTCTCACTGAATTAGTAAATACATAGTAATAAAAAGGTTATGGTCAGGACAAGTGAAAAATCCTGCTGCTTGTCCAACTGAACAAGTGGATTAAAAAGCTAATGTCGAGCCTTGAGTTTGACAGTGTGGACCTCTTCACCAGTGTGGAGTCAAAACATTGCTGATTGTGGTTCTACCTGGCAGTGCTGGGAGTGGATGTACTGCTCTGCAACTGCCCTCACTATATACTGCTCCTCTTCTTCTCAATCACATATTCTTTCCACATTGCACAGAATTCAGGAGCTAGGCCACAGAGATGGTTGTAACGGAATGGAGAGATTTGGCATTTCAGTTAGGTCATCTTTGCCTATAAATTTGGTTTCTCACAATGAATCACCAACTGAAGGCTGAAACCTAGCAATCCAGGAAATACAATGAAACACAAGTCACCCAATATGTTGTCGACTTTGTATGCCTGTTAGAAGTTAGTCCACAAATGGTATTCATTTTGACTGGATCCTGTGCCTTGTACAGTTTGATTTTTCTTCAGGGACTGCGAGACAGTAGAAAGTGCCCATGTGCAGTATCTTTTTGTTGGCAAGCACTTTAGCAAAAACTATTTTTGTTTTTAGCGCCTGATGATCCAACAGCAGCAGAGTTTAGAGTTGGAGGAGCTACAGAGGAAACAGCAGCAAAAGTTGCAGTCCCAGCTGCAGGCACTAGAGGAAGTTCTGTCAAAGCGAGTGGAAAAGATGGAGCAGGTCACAGTTGTTGTGGAAGAGCTCGAAGAGCGGAGACATTTCCTGTTGGCAGATCAGCAGCAGTGTGCTTTACTGCAGGACAGAGTAGCACAGCTGGGTGAGTTTAGACCCCCATTTACTTTGCCTTTTCATATAGAATCTTACTGATTTTATAAATCATCTTTTGGCTGCTCCCGTTAGGGGTTGCCACAGTGGATTATCTGCTTCCATCTCATCCTCTCCTGATCTATGATCCGCATGCTTGATTTGGCATAGGTTTTGCTGGATGCTTTTCCTGACAAAATCCTTCCCAATCTATCCAGACACTAAGAATGCACTTGCTTTGTGCAACCCCAGTGTCTAGGTGTTTTACTGATTTTTTTTTTTTTTTAAATACACAGTTATTTTTAGTCTGCTTGATTAACCTCAGGATATGTAGGTTTTCAAACGCAGTTTGCGTTTATACTATATTTAGGTGTTTCACTATAAATTCTATAATTTGTGGTACGTTCTATGTCCATTGATGATGATTAGATGTATTCTAAATATTTTCTTCAAAAACATCAAAATCAGAATTCATTTTATTACATGTACTCGGACTTAGTCTTGTGAGCATCATATTTGCCTATTAATGGCAAGTTATGATATCACGCAAACATTATATGTGTCATTTAGCTTGAAATTTGTCATGATGTTCCTAAATTGACAGTTTTCATTTTCAGACATGTTGAACACGTGTGTCCTCTCATTTTTTTCCAATAATTTATCGATAATAATATATTGTCAGTGAGCATATTATTTGACCCTCAACTGTGTTATGTACAGTGGTACTTGAAAGTTTGTGAACCCTTTAGAATTTTCTATATTTCTGCATAAGTATGGCCTAAAACATCGTTAGATTTTCACACAAGTCCTAAAAGTAGATAAAGAGAACCCAGTTAAACAAATGAGACAAAAATATTATACTTGGTCATTTATTTATTGAGGAAAATGATCCAATATTACATATCTATGAGTGGCAAAAGTATGTGAATCTTTGCTTTCAGTATCTGGGGTGACCCCCTTGTGCAGCAATAACTGCAACTAAATGTTTCCGGTAACTGTTGATCAGTCCTGCACACCAGCTTGGAGGAATTTTAGCCCATTCCTCCATAAAGAACAGCTTCAACTCTGGGATGTTGGTGGGTTTCTTCACATGAACTGCTCGCTTCAGGTCCTTCTACAACATTAAGATTGGATTAAGGTCAGGACTTTGACTTTCCATTCCAAAACATCAAATCAAGTTTATTTGTATAGCGCTTTTAACAATAAACATTGTCGCAAAGCAGCTTTACAGAATTTGAACGACTTAAAACATGAGCTAATTTTATCCCTAATCTATCCCCAATGAGCAAGCCTGTGGCGACGGTGGCAAGGAAAAACTCCCTCAGACGACATGAGGAAGAAACCTCGAGAGGAACCAGACTCAAAAGGGAACCCATCCTCATTTGGGCAACAACAGACAGCCTGACTATAATATTAAGTTTTAACAGGTATAACCCTCAACTGTCCTCATAGGGCCGTCCTTCACAGGAGCGGTGTGATAAAACTCCGACAAGACACAGAGCACCAGGATGGATCAAGCAGGTCCGAGGGGCAGAAGAGGCCAGATATTGAGATATCCCAGGATCAACATGTAACTCAGAGGGACATATTGGGGGGGAAGAGAGAGAGAAAGAAAACACAGGTTGTTAGGTATGCCCTAAAAATGACAAGTATTAAATCTGTGTGGTAGACTCACAGAGACGAGAGTCTTTACATCAGGCATAACACACAACAATGGCATGTTAATATGGTAAAAAATATCATGACCTGCTCTGGCTGGATGCTTGATTGGGTGATGGGAGCACACTCCTCAGCAATGATGAGATGCAGATGGGACCCTTAGGGCTGGCCAAGACAATTCAGTTACATTTCACCGGGTCTGGGACATGCGACAGAATGTCTGACGGCCGATTCCCTGCAGGCTACGATAGCCAGTCGAGGTCTCCACCCTCTCCACCAAAAGATTTCCTGTTGACTCCATGTAACTCAGAGGGAAAGATTTGGGGTGGGGGGGAGGGAAAGAAAACACAGGTTGTTAGGTATGCCCAATGTCACCTGAATAAGTAGGAGCAGTATACATATTGCACCAAGTACAAGCAGGGACTCCGGCAACTAACTATGACAGCATAACTAAAAGGAGAGAGCCAGAAGGTAACACAGGCATGAGGGAGCCCCAGGACATAAAGCAGCCAGCCACTACACCGTCAACAAACCCGAGTGAGCAAGCGAGTGGGGACTGACAGCATCCATACATCCCAGTTTACCAAAACACTCTATGTCTGAGGACCCTACAGATCTACTCCTTTACCTCATTAACAAAAGGCTTGACTAAACAGATATGTTTTCAGCCTAGACTTAAATGCTGAGACTGTGTCTGATTCCCAAACACTACTTGGAAGGCTGTTCCATAACTGTTGGGCTTTGTAAGAAAAGGCTCTGCCCCCTGATGTAGCCTTCACTATACGAGGTACCAGCAGATAGCCTGCACCTTTTGATCTAAGTAGGCGTGGCGGGTCATAGAGGAGCAGAAGTTCACTCAGGTACTGTGGTGCGAGACCATTTAGTGCTTTAAAGGTCAATAGTAGTATTTTATAATCAATACGAAATTTGATTGGGAGCCAATGTAGTGTGGATAAGACAGGCGTGATGTGGTCATATTTTCTAGTTCTAGTAAGGACTCTTGCTGCTGCATTTTGAACTAACTGGAGCTTGTTTATGCACTTATTGGAAAATCCAGACAGTAAGGCATTACAATAATCCTGGAGGTAACGAAAGCATGGACTAATTTTTCTGCATCATGCAATGACATTAAATTTCTTATCTTTGCAATATTTCTGAGATGAAAGAAAGCTATCCGGGTGATGTTATCAATGTGAGTTTCGAATGAAAGACTGGGGTCAGTAATCACTCCGAGGTCTTTTACTGCTGCACGTGAAGAAACAGAAAGGCCATCCAGAGTCGCTGTGTAATCAGAAAACTTACTTCTAGCTGTATGTGGTCCTAGCACAAGTACTTCAGTCTTGTCAGAGTTAAGCAGAAGGAAATTAATAAGCATCCAGTGTCTAATGTCCTTAACACATTCCTCAATTTTATTAAGCTGGTGTCTCTCATCAGGTTTTGCAGAGACATACAACTGTGTGTCATCAGCATAACAGTGGAAACTAATACAATGTTTATGAATAATATCGCCCAGAGGTAACATATATAGAGAAAAAAGCAGTGGACCCAAGACAGAACCTTGTGGAACACCAAACTTTACCTCGGTACGTCTAGAAATATCACCATTTATATCGACATACTGATAACGATCAGTTAGATAAGACCTGAGCCAGGAGAGGGCCATTCCCTTAACTCCCACAACATTTTCTAGTCTATCCAGAAGAATGGAATGATCAATGGTATCAAATGCTGCACTAAGGTCAAGCAACACAAGTAGCGAGACACAGCCCTGATCAGACGCCAACAGTAGGTCGTTTACTACTTTAACCAGTGCTGTCTCTGTGCTATGATGAGGTCTAAATCCTGACTGATACATTTCATGGATGTTATTCCTATGTAAATATGAGCATAACTGCTGTGCCACAGCTTTTTCAAGGATCTTGGAGATAAAGGGGAGGTTTGATATTGGCCGATAATTGGACAGCTGACAGGGATCAAGGTCAGGTTTTTTAATCAGGGGGTTGATAACTGCTAGTTTAAAGGATTTGGGCACATAGCCAATCATAAGAGAAGAATTTATTATTTTTAGAAGCGGTTCAATTACTCCAGGCATTATCTGTTTGAATAGATGTGTCGGTAAGGGATCTAGTACGCAAGTTGAGGCTTTTGATGTAGAGATTAATGAAAGTAATTCAGTTTCTTTAAGGGGAGTAAAACATTCTAACTGATGATCTGATACAGTTCTAACTACAAGGTCACTTTCATTGTCTAACCTTAAATTAGTAGTTTGAATTTTTTGTCGGATATTCTCAATTTTGTCATTAAAAAAATTCATGAAGTCGTTGCTACTACATACTGCAGGTGTGCAGGTGTTGATAGTGGACTTATTCCTGGTTAATTTTGCTACAGTATTAAATAGGAATCTAGGATTATTTTTGTTATCTTCTATTAGGGAGGAGAAATATGTTGATCTCGCAGCACTAAGAGCTTTTCTATACTTCAGGAAGCTCTCCTTCCAAGCTAATTTGAACACTACCAATTTTGTTTGACGCCATTTACGTTCCAATTTTCGAGTGGTCTGTTTTAATGTGCGAGTGTCATCATTATACCAGGGTGCTAATTTTTTGTCTCTGACCATTTTCTTTTTAGAGGAGCTACATTATCTAAAGTATGGCGGAATGTTGACTCTAAGCATTCAGTTGCCTGATCAAGTTCTGCAGGGGCTGACAGTGATCCAATCAAAGTTGACAGCTCTGGGAGATCATTTATAAAGCTCTGTGCAGTAGTTGACGTGAAAGTACGTTTAATACGGTAGCGTGGTGAGGTGCATATATTATTACTCAGACATATTTTGAATGAGATGAGACAATGATCTGAGATAACTTCAGACTGTGGAAGTATGACTATATTGTCTACGTTTAATCTGAATGTTAGTATTAGATCAAGGGTGTGACCACAATTATGGGTCGGTCCTATGACATTCTGCTTAATCCCGACTGAATCTAAGATGGACACAAACGCTGTTTTTAAAGGGTCTTCTGGGTTATCGAAGTGAATATTAAAATCTCCGACAACTAAAGCTTTGTCTAAGGAAATAACCAGATCTGAGATAAAATCTCCAAATTCAGAAAGAAACTCAGAATATGGCCCCGGGGGCCTGTAAATAATAAACAATGGAATTAACTGGGTAGACTTATTTTTCGAGGCTACATACATTTATATGAGTATGAAGAACTTCAAATGTATTAAATTTATAACCGGGTTTTTGTGTTACACCTAGATAATCGTTATAAATAACCGCGACGCCTCCTCCTCTGCCAGTTAGACGAGGCTGGTGTATATAACTGTATCTAGGAGGACTCGCTTCATTTAATGCTATATATTCATTTGGCTTAATCCATGTTTCTGTTAAACACAGTACATTAAACTCCTGATCAGTAATGAGTTCATTAACCATTAGTGCTTTAGATGTAAGAGATCTAATATTTAATAGCCCCACCTTTAGATCAAAGGTGCTGGCAGCAGCTGTACAGTCAGTATGATCTAATTTTATATTGATTAGGTTACCTGAACAAACTCTCTGAAAATTTCTACCTTTTTGTTGAGCTCGGGGAACAGACACAGTCTCGATGTAGTGGGCCCTGAGTGACGACTCTGTGCAGCTAGCAGACAGTTGGTTTAGCCTGTTCGTCTGCTCCCTGGCCTTGGCTCTGGATTGTCAGAAATTAACTAGGCCTGTTCTGAGACTATGACCTATGCTGCAGGAAATTAGAGCAGCACCTTCCCCAGTGGGATGGATACCGTCCCGCCCTAACAGGCCAGCAGTGCCCTCAAAATTAGCCCAATTATCTATAAAGCCCACACTGTTTTCAGAGCACCACCTGGACAGCCAGCAGTTCAGCGACCATAACCTGCTGTAAGCTACATCGCCACGCCGCATTGGAATGGGGCCAGAGCATACTACAGTATCGGACATCGCCTTCACTAATTTAAACACCTCTACAAAGTTACTCTTAGTAACCTCAGACTGACGAAGGCGTATATCATTTGCTCCTGCATGGATAACTATCTTTGAGAACCTGTGCTTGCCTAGGACCCTAAGATTACCTGCTATGTCCGGTGCCCTGGCTCCCGGTATACACCTGACTAAAGCTGCTGGTGCCCCTAAAGGCTGAGCTAATTTCACGTGCCGTATGATAGAGTCCCCTATAACCAGAGCTCTTTCAGGTTTCTCAGTGGGTGCATCACTAAGGAGAGCAAACCTGTTCGACACGTGACGCGGAGAGGAGTGGTGCTCCCGTGGGCAAGCCTCAGCGGTAGCTTTGGCTCTGTGCTTATGCTGCCGAGCCGTCACCCATTCGCCCCGCTGTAAGGGCTCTAATGCCGGAGTTGGGGGATTGCTAACTCCACCTAGGGCGTCCAGACTTTCCCTAACAGAAACTACACTGTTCTTACGCTCACTAACCTGCTCTAAATCCTGGACACGTGCTTCTAGCACTGTAATCTTCTCCGTCAGAGAGCTAACTAATCTGCACTTATCACAAATAAAGCTAATAAAGCTATCACTAGTGACAGAGAAAGAATGACTAAACATCCTGCACTCAGCACACTGAACAGGCAGAAGGTGTGCCATGATGAAAAGATTCACGTACCTTAAATGAAGATCTGTTGATATTAAAGCAGATCAGATATGGATGGCCTCCGCTTGTGGTCTTAACACAGGAGGAGAGAAAAAGAAAGCTTCTGGTCTTGGCGTTCTTCCTTTATGAACTTTATTCTTCTTTAACCGTTCTTTGGTAGAATGACTTGTGTGCTTAGGGTCGTTGTCATGCTGCATGACCCACCTTCTCTTGAGATTCAGTTCATGGGCAGATGTCCTGACATTTTCCTTTAGAATTTGCTGGTATAATTCAGAATTCATTGTTCCATCAATGATGGCAAGCTGTCCTGGCCTAGATGCAGCAAAACAAGCCCAAACCATGATATTACCACCACCATGTTTCACAGATGAGATAAGGTTCTTATGCTGGAATGCAGCGTTTTCCTTTCTCCAAGCATAACGCTTCTCATTTAAATCAAAAAGTTCTATTTTGGTCTCATCCGTCCACAAAACCTATAGCCTTCTGGCTTGTCCACGTGAGCTTTAGCAAACTGCAGACGAGCAGCAATGTTCTTTTTGGAGAGCAGAGAGAAGTGGCTTTCTCCTTGCACACCATTTGTTTTTCAGTGTTCTCCTGATGGTGAACTCATAAACATTAACATTAGCCAATGTGAGAAAGGCCTTCAGTTGCTTAGAAGTTACCCTGGGGTCCTTTGTGACTTCGCCAACTATTACATGCCTTGCTCTTGGAGTGATCTTTGTTGGTTGACCACTCCTGGGGAGGGTAACGATGGTCTTGAATTTCCTCCATTTGTACACAATCTGTCTGACTGTGGATTGGTGGAGTCCAAACTCTTTAGAGATGGTTTTGTAACCTTTTCCAGCCTAATGAGCATCAACAAGGCTTTTTCTGAGGTCCTCAGAAATCTCCTTTGTTCGTGCCATGATACATTTCCACAAACGTGTTGTGAAGATCAGACTTCGATAGATCCCTGTTCTTTAAATAAATCAGGGTGCCCACTCGCACTTGATTGTCATCCCATTGATTGAAAACACCTGACTCTAATTTCACCTTCAAATTAACAGCTATTCCTAGAGGTTCACATACTTTTGCCACTCTCAGATATATAATATTGGATCATTTTCCTCAATAAATAATTGACCAAGTATAATATTTTTGTCTCCTTTGTTTAACTGGGATCTCTTTATCTACTTTTAGGACTTGTGTGAAAATCTGATGTTTTAGGTCATATTTATGCAGAAATATAGAAAATTCTAAAGGGTTCACAAACTTTCAAGCACCACTGTATGTTGTTATGGTTTGTCAACTGTGTTACTTGTCAACTAAGTTACCCAGTCGTCTTCATTATCACATCATTATCAGTCTACATATGGCACAACATACATTATTCATATGAGCACACTTTCCCCTTTCTCTTTCAACACATTTTTTTTAAAATTCAGTTTTAAATAGATGCCAGCAGCTGAAAAAGTGGAGAAGGCATAACAATGGACTTTCAGTTTTAAATAGATGCCAGCAGCTGAAAAAGTGGAGAAGGCATAACAATGGACTTTCAGTTTTAAATAGATGCCAGCAGCTGAAAAAGTGGAGAAGGCATAACAATGGACTTTCATTCAGTACATTTACATGTACACTAATATTCCACTATTACGTTTATTACTGTTATTGGCATATTCAGAATTTGATATGGATTACATAAACTGTATATTCCATTTGGATATTCTGAATTTGGCCTTATTTCGAATTTAGCTTTTTCTGATTTAAGACGTGGGATGTGCCAATATTATTTGGGTTTTAGGAGCATTTTTGGACATGCATACAGCATATGTCTCTCAAATGGGTCTCAATGGGTCAGCTCTGTACATTTATATACAAACTGTGGTTGGGAAAAAAAAAACGCTCACTCATTTGGACCCAAGCAGGGAAAAAGTATCTTTATTGCTGGTTTCTCAACGCAAAAGAAACTCAGAACAAAGAAACGGTTCAGAGCACGTGTGCCTCCCCTTCCTTACGACGGCTTTTTATATCCTTGTGGAACTTTTAACAGAGAGACCATAACCCAGTCAAGAGCAAAAATTTAAACTCCAACCATAAAAGTTGTCCTTTGTCAACAGATGTGTTCCATTTGTTTATCTTTCCCAACATTTAGGGATTTCTCAAGGACAGGTGCCATTATCACTAATCCTCTTCTTACACGTACTAAATGTTTCACACACGCTGGGTTCATGAACGGGTCCTGAACCCCTAAAACACACCCAGGGCTATACTAAAAATTCCATTGCACAAACCAACTAGTCAAAGTATGCACGGCTGCATGTATGTTTACATGCACAAATATTCTGGTTTTTTGAATGAAAATAAATATTCCACTTAATATTCCCATTTACATGCAGCAGTGCGTACTCTGAGCTGACCATAAACAGGCAAGAGACCATGTGTTGCAAACTGCTGTTAAAAACCCCATTTGAGATGCATATTCCGAATGTGCTGTATGCCTGTCTAAAGAATGCTCCCAACACCTGAATAATATCAGCATATCCCACATGCCTTAATCAGAAAATGCTAAATTCTGAATATTCAAACAGAATATGCTGTTTACATGACCCATATTCTGAATAATAGTGGAGTATTAATGAATAATGGCATGTTACCATATTAACATGCCATTGTGCGTCATGCCTGATGTAAAGACTCTCGTCTCTGCGAGCCTACCACACAGATTTAATACTTGTCATTTTTAGGGCATACCTAACAACGTGTTTTCTTTCCCCCCCCCCATCTGTCCCTCTGAGTTACATGTTGATCCTGGGATTGAGATGCTGGCCTCTTCTGCCCCTCGGACCTGCTTGATCCATCCTGGTGCCCTGTGTCTGGTTGGAGTTTTATCGCACCGCTCCTGTGAAGGACGGCCCCATGAGGACAGTTGAGGGTTATACCTGTTAAAACTGTTAATATTATAGTCAGGCTGTCTGTTGTTGCCCAAATGAGGATGGGTTCCCTTTTGAGTCTGGTTCCTCTCGAGGTTTCTTCCTCATGTTGTCTGAGGGAGTTTTTCCTTGCCACCGTCGCCACAGGCTTGCTTATTGGGGATAGATTAGGGATAAAATTAGCTCATGTTTTAAGTCGTTCAAATTCTGTAAAGCTGCTTTGCGACAATGTTTATTGTTAAAAGCGCTGTACAAATAAACTTGATTTTGATTTGATTTGATTTGATTATTAGTGTATATGCAAATGTACTAATTGTTAACTATGTTACACCTCAATTTTCCACATTTAAAATAACTAAAATGGTGCTTCTGGCATCCTTTAAAGTAAATATACTTTAAATGATACCAGAAGCACCATTTTAGTTATTTTAAATGTGGAAAATTGAGGTGTAACATAGTTAGCAATTAATACAGTGTCTTGCAAAAGTATTCATCCCCCTTGGTGTTTGTTCTGTTTTGTTGCATTACAAGATGGAATTTAAATGAATTTTTGGAGGGTTAGCACCATTTGAATTGGTCAACATGCCTACCACTGTAAAGGTGAAATTTGTTGTTTTATTGTGACACAAACAAGAATTAAGATGAAAAAACAGAAATCTGGAGTATGCATAGGTATTCACCCCCTTTCGTATGAAACCCCTAAATAAGAGCTGGTCCAACCAATTCACTTCATAAGTCACATAATTGGTTGATTTAAGATCCACCTGTGTGCAATCAAAGTGTCACATGATGTCTGTATAAAATCAACCTGTTCTGGAAAGACTCTGACTCTGCAACACTACTAAGCAAGCAACATGAAAACCAAGGAGCACTCAAACAGGTCAGAGACAAAGTTGTGAAGTATGGATCAGGGTTGGGTTTTTTTTTATTTTAATTTTTTTTAAATATAAAAAAAATCCCAAACTTTGAATATCCCAGGGAGCACCATTAAATCCATTATAGCAAAATGGAAAGAATGTGTCACCACTACAAACCTGACGAGAAGGCCGCCCACCAAAACTCACAGTCCAGGCAAGGAGGGCATTAATTAGAGATGCAACAAAGACACCAAAGATAACATTGAAGGAGCTGCAAAGACCTACAGCAGAGATGGAGTATCTGTTCATAGGACTACTTTAAGCCGTACACTCCACACAGTGGGGCTTTATGGAAAAGTGGTCAGAAAAAAAGCCATTGCTTAAGAAAACACGTTTGGAGTTTGCCCAACAGCATGTGATGGACTCCCCAAACACATGGGAGAAGATTCTCTGGTAAAATGAGACACAAAAATCGAATTTTTTGGCCATCAAGGGAAATTCCATGTGTGGCGCAAACCCAACACCCTGAGAATACCATTCCTACGATGAAACATGGTGGTGGCAGCATCATGCTGTGGGGATGTTTTTCATCTGCAGGGACAGGAAAGTTGGTCAGGACTGAAGGAAAGATGGATGGAATTAAATACAGGGCAATTCTGGAGGAAAACCTGTTTGAGTTAGCCAGAGGTTTGAGACTGGGTTGATCCTGTTCCAGCAGGACAATGACCCTAAACGTACTGGTAAAGCTACAACTGGAGTGATTTTAAAAGAAAACATATTTAAATTTGTTGGAATGACCTAGTCAAAGCCAATCAATCCTTAATCCAATTGAGAATCTGTGGCATAACTAGAAGATTGCTGTACACCAATGCAACCCATCTAACCTGAAAGAGATGGAGGAGTTTTGCCTTGAGGAATGGGCAAAAATCTCAGTGGCTAGATGTGCTAGGCTAATAGAGACATATTCCAAGAGACTTGCAGCTGTAATTGCAGCAAAAGGTGGCTCTACAAAGTGTTGACTTTGGGGGGTTGAATACATATGCACACTCCAGATTTCTGTTTGTTTGTTTGTTTGTTTGTTTTTTCTCCATCTTGATTGATTGTGTCACGATAAAACAATTTGCACCTTTAAAGTGGTAGGCATGTTGTGTAAATCAAATGGTGCCAACCCTCAAGTCAAGTCAAGTTTATTTGTATAGCGCGTTTAACAATAAACATTGTCACAAAGCAGCTTTACAGAATTTTAACGACTTAAAACATGAGCTAATTTTGTCCCTAATCTATCCCCAATGAGCAAGCCTGTGGCGACGGTGGCAAGGAAACACTCCCTCAGACGACATGAGGAAGAAACCTCGAGAGAAACCAGACTCAAAAGGGAACCCATCCTCATTTGGGCAACAACAGACAGCATGACTATAACATTAACAGTTTTAACATGACAGTTTTGTTGATGTAACTCTTCACTGATGGAAACTTGAGTGCAAAACTGTTCATGACAACTGCAGTCCTAAAGTTAGCAAGTCAACTGTAGTCCTCAGCCATAAAAGCATTACTGTAAGAGTCCAGAGCATCCCCCAGGTGTAACTTTCAACTGTCCTCATGGGGCCGTCCTCCACAGGAGTGATGCGATAAAATTCCAACCAGACACAGGGCACCAGGATGGATCAAGCAGGTCCGAGGGGCAGAAGAGGTCAGCATCTCAATCTCAGGACCAACATGTAACTCAGAGGGACAGATTGGGGGGGAGGGAGAGAAAACACAGGTTGTTAGGTATGCCCTAAAAATGACAAGTATTAAGTCTGTGTGGTAGGCTTGCAGAGACGAGAGTCTTGACATCAGGCATGATGCACAACAATAGCATGTTAATATGGTTAAAAAATATCATGACCTGCTCTGGCTGGATGCTTGATTGGGTGATGGGAGCACACTCCTCAGCAATGATGGGATGCAGATGGGACCCTTAGGGCTGGCCAAGACAATTCAGTTACATTTCACCGGGTCTGGGACATGCGACAGAATGTCTGACGGCTGATTCCCTGCAGGCTACGATAGCCAGTCGAGGTCTCCACCCTCTCCACCAAAAGATTTCCTGTTGACTCCATGTAACTCAGAGGGACAGATTTGGGGGGAGAGAGAGAGGGAAAGAAAACACAGGTTGTTAGGTATGCCCAATGTCACCTGAATAAGTAGGAACAGTATACATATTGCACTGAGTACAAGCAGGGACTCCAGCAACTAACTATGACAGCATAACTAAAAGGGGAGAGCCAGAAGGTAACACAGGCATGAGGGAGCCCCGGGACATAAATCAAATCAAATCAAGTTTATTTGTATAGCGCTTTTAACAATAAACATTGTCGCAAAGCAGCTTTACAGAATTTGAACGACTTAAAACATGAGCTAATTTTATCCCTAATCTATCCCCAATGAGCAAGCCTGTGGCGACGGTGGCAAGGAAAAACTCCCTCAGACGACATGAGGAAGAAACCTCGAGAGGAACCAGACTCAAAAGGGAACCCATCCTCATTTGGGCAACAACAGACAGCCTGACTATAATATTAACAGTTTTAACAGGTATAACCCTCAACTGTCCTCATGGGGCCGTCCTTCACAGGAGCGGTGCAATAAAACTCCGACCAGACACAGGGCACCAGGATGGATCAAGCAGGTCCGAGGGGCAGAAGAGGCCAGCATCTCAATCCCAGGATCAACATGTAACTCAGAGGGACAAATTGGGGGGGGGAGAGAGAGAAAGAAAACACAGGTTGTTAGGTATGCCCTAAAAATGACAAGTATTAAATCTGTGTGGTAGGCTCGCAGAGACGAGAGTCTTTACATCAGGCATAACACACAACAATGGCATGTTAATATGGTAAAAAATATATCATGACCTGCTCTGGCTGGATGCTGGGTGATGGGAGCACACTCCTCAGCAATGATGAGATGCAGATGGGACCCTTAGGGCTGGCCAAGACAATTCAGTTACATTTCACCGGGTCTGGGACATGCGACAGAATGTCTGACGTCCGATTCCCTGCAGGCTACGATAGCCAGTTGAGGTCTCCACCCTCTCCACCAAAAGATTTCCTGTTGACTCCATGTAGCTCAGAGGGACAGATTTGGGGTGGGGGGGGGGGGAGGGAAAGAAAACACATAAAGCAGCCAGTCACTGCACCGTCAACAAACTCGGGTGAGCAAGCGAGTGGGGACTGACAGCATCCATACATCCCAGTTTACCAAAACACACTGTGTCTGAGGACCCTCTAGATCTAAACCTTTACCTCATAAACACCATTAACAAAAGGCTTGACTAAACAGATATGTTTTCAGCCTAGACTTAAACACTGAGACTGTGTCTGATTCCTGAACATTACTTGGAAGGCTGTTCCATAACTGTGGAGCTTTGTAAGAAAAGGCTCTGCCCCCTGATGTAGCCTTCACTCCAACCCTCCAAAAATCTATTTTAATTCCAGTTTGTAATGCAAGAATACAGGACAAACACCAAGGGGGATGAATACTTTTGCAAGACACTGTACATCTACACAGGTCAGAGTTTTGCATGACATCTCTTAAAACTATCAAAATTACCTGTATGGCAGTTTTATAATAAAAAAAAATCCTGTCCTTAATGACTGCTGGACATATCACATGGATATCTGAAAAAAAAGTTATTATTTTTAAATCACTGTGATATATAAAAAATTTTTAATGGCAGAATAGACTCAAGAGCCCTTAAAATTGTATTTTACTTGAAGTGCAGGATTTAATATAATGACCAATGACATCTAGTTTGTATATGGTAGTTGACAAACTGAGTAGTGAAAACCATCCTTTCCCTTCAAAAATAAAAATTTAAAAAATGTTCAAGCTTTTTTTTTTTTCTCCCCCCAGATATACATGTGATATGGTCAACAGTCATTAAAGCGAGCCATAGCCTCGCTTTCATTTATAAATGCCTTGAGACCTCAAGAATGGCCCAGGAGTAGTTTAAAGCATTAGCAATAAATCTAAAATCATAATTTTTACAATTAAAGTGATTTATATAGGTAGCGGTCTGAGTGAATGACCTTGACATCCGTAACGTCACAGCAGGAAGTCTATCGGTCTCATCGCCATTTCCGCTATACTAAAACAATGAGCTAACTGCAACTCCGATCCTCCATTTTGAGTTAATTTATCGCCATGCCACGTAGATGTGTTGCTGCACCGGCCAGCAACACGAAAGAAGGTGGATTTATGTTGCATTCATGGTCCAAGAATATTCAAACTGCAAAGATTTGGACGCATTTTGCGAGTTTCATGGGCACATTGGGCGCCTATGAAGTGGTTTCTCCTCTGCTCTGCACATTTTACTGAAGACTCATACGAAACCTCTGATCTGTTGAGGAACGTTGGCTATCAGCCTGTATTGAAAGAGGGTGCAGTATCAACAATTAAAGAAAAAGAAAACTACAAGAAAAGTATTCATTTTATTTTTTTAAAAAGCAAAGTTCAGTTGCACCTGTCCTCCCGGAGTGAGCCGAGGGTTGTTGCTAAAACCCGGGATGGAACGGGACGTGACGTATCGCTCGGGCAGTGACCTCCCCGCGGTTGTTGCTAAAACTGGTGACATCCCGTTCCGTCTCAAGTTTTAGTAATTGCCTGAGCCGAGCGGTAATGGCAGAGTACTCCGTATGGAGAGAATGGAGAATGAGTGGACCAGCCATCTTATTTCTAAACTGGATATTGCTGCCATCTCGCCCTTACGTGGAAGAAGTGAATGAACGGAGAACTGAACAAACAACTGAAAGTCAGATTATTTCAAAACAATTGGCCACAAGATCGGCCTTCAAGAAGTGAGAACACAGACAGGTAAGCTCCGACTCTCGTTTGGATAAAAAAAACAACACGTTTACCTGCATTTAGATTAATACATGTAACTTGTATTGTGTATTTAAGTTATTGTATTGTGCATTTAAGTAATGTTCATAAGATTATTTAATTTGCTTCAGAATGTAATTGTCTCAGTTCATCTGATTTATTTAATTAGCCTTTTACGTTTTATCAGTGAAAATGCATGCATGTACATGTATGTTGCATAAGTTATAACACCTATCCTGTTTTAATGAGAGTCAACCCACAATCGCTGAAGTCAAATCACTCTTATTTGAGCAAGTCAGTAATGGTATTTCTTACTTTCACCATAAATTTTTATTTATATGACTTTTTGGTCTATAGCTGTAAAAGGCCTCGGCTTTAAAGTGGCATTCCACCATTGGATGTATTCTTTGGCATAAAATACGACAACATATATAAACGGTATCACTAGATAGAGAAATCTTTTAGCTTCAAAATGATATATCAAACATAATTTTTTGACAATGACAAGTATATTAATTTTGCGACCAAAGTCACCTACCCTTTTAATTTCCGTGTGGTAGTGAAACGTGATGTCATAGGCAGGTTCCCCTTCTTGTGTACCACGTGTCGGTGTTCTGTAAAGTTATCCCACCTCTTGGATTTGTCCTACCAAGCCTGCTGCGCATGCGCGAAGCCTACTGCGCATGCGCAGAACACATGACGCCATTACAATTAGCAAGTTCTCATGCAGACCATTTTATTATTCACAACAAGTCATTACAAATTATTTGACTCGGCCAAAGACTCAACCAATACGCACAAAACATAAAAATCGGCAAATGCGTGAAATACTCACCGATTTTCTATCAGCCCAGCTGATCGGTAGGACAAACTACTGTTTAGTGATGTGTCGGTCGCGAACGATCCGGCTCAAAGAGCCGGCTCTTTGAAGTGAACAACGGGAGCTGGCTCTTCGGTGGGAGCCGAGTTGGGGAGCCGAATTAGTTTTTTGTCCTTAGGTGCCTCAGAGAGAGAAAGAGAGAGAGAGACTTTCACAAAAAAAGTTGCTGTCCGATTGCGTCTTTGTGTTGTCTATTACCATTCAAAGGAGCCCCTGTTACAGCGAAACGCAGACCCACTAAGCTGGTGGGAGACCAAGGCTGCACTCTATCCACGGTTTACTGTACACACGTGATGGCACGGAGGATGTGTATAGTGGCAACATCTGTCCCCTCAGAGAGGATCTTTTCAAAAGCAGGACAGATTATAACTGAGAGGAGAAATAGAATCAGCCCTTCCAAGATGAGACGCTTGGTTTTCCTCAATGCCAGTCTTCACTAAAGACTTATTCTGGGAGTTTGTGCAGCCTTAATGTAAATAGTTTTTTGTTATTGACACTTCTTTGTAATTTTTACTTCTTTGTTCATTGTACTTTATACTTTTTATACTTATTTTATATACTTATTTAATATTTTATTCAATATTTTATTTAATAAAATATTTTGTTGCACATTGTTCTGTGTTTGTTAAAATAATTTCCAACTTTGCTTCATAGTTTCTTAGGCCTGATTTATACTTCATAATTTATTTTGTGGCATTTTGTTCAAGGTCGAGTGTGAAATAAAGCCATAAAGGATAAACAGTTGATGTCTTCTGTGTATTTTATATTGGTAATATAACACAGTTTTGCATTATGTTTGTGAGAAAATAATTTATTAATTGGTAAGTAAGTTTTATTTCTGTAGCTAGAACATTGTTACACTGCTATACTTTACAAAGCTTTACAATGGCTACAAAAACTAAAAAATAAAATGGAAAACATCCTATTGATAAAATATAAATAATAATGTAATTAATTAACTAGTTAATTGCAGCAATTAAATCAAAAATAAAATCTCAGGAGCCATTTGGGAGCCGAAAGAGCCGGCTCCTTATAGTAAGAAGAGCCAAAAGAGCCGGCTCCCAAAAAAGAGCCGAAATTCCCATCGCTACTACTGTTGAATTTTCCTACCCTCCTGGATTTCGCGCATGCGCAGTAGGCTTGGTAGGACAAATCCAAGAGGTAGGATACGTCACGTGGTACACAAGAAGGGGAACCTGCCGATGACATCACGTTTCACTACCGCGCGGAAATTAAAAGGGTAGGTGACTTTGGTCGCAAAATTAATATACTTGTCGTTGTCAAAAAATTATGTTTGATATATCATTTTGAAGCTAAAAGATTTCTCTATCTAGTGATACCGTTTGTATATGTTGTCGTATTTTATGCCAAAGAATACATCCAATGGTGGAATGCCACTTTAAAACCGGTTACGGCAGTGATGTCACACACTCAGGCATGGCTAGCTCAGCGGGACAGCTCAAATGCCAACTTTGCGGTCGATTTTTAACTCTCAAAAATATATTTTTTATTCCCATTTATGCAGCATACAAGAGTCAAGGATCGAGATACTCTCCACTCAGAAATTTAAAAAAAAAGCTTCTGTGCTTTAAGAACAAGATTTTTTTTTTATTCTAAAACTGCCATACAGGTAATTTTTGGGGCTTTTCCACTACCAACGCGGCTGAGTTGGGCTGAGCCGTGCGGTGCTGAGTTGGGCTGAGTCGAGCTGAGTGGGGCTGTTGAGGTTGCATTTCGACTACAACCGCGCTGAACCGTGCTGGCTGGAAGTGGGTGGACACATTGGGTGGAGTTAGCGAAAGTGGGTGGACATCACGTGATGTCATTAGGCGGTGCAAACAGTGACATCAGTGACCTTTTAAGCAGTAGTCTCACAACCCGGATAGTAAACAATAAACATGGAGGACATGGAGTCGTTAGTGTTGCTGGTCTTGGTGCTGTGGCTTGTTGTCACCGACAATGCCAACAGACACTGGCAAGAGCGTATAGATGAGGCAAGGCGCATAAGGCTTCGTAATTCTTCTTCTTCCAGGTTTACGGTGTTTACAGATCCCAGCGTGCTCGCGGGGCGTGTGTGGGCATGTGAGGACACTCCTCCTCACCAATCAGTGCACAGAGGAGTGTCTCCTCACGCCCCTAGCCCCACTTGGCTCGGCTGGGCTCACTTCAGCCCCACTCCAAAACCGTGCGAGTTTTGGGTGCTGAGTAAGGCTGAAGTGAGCTCAGTCGTGCTGCTCTGAGGTAGTCGAAACGCGAGCCGTGTTGGGCTGAAGTGAGCTGAAAAAGGGTAGTGGAAAAGGCCCATTTGATAATTTTAAGAGATGTCATGCAAAACTCTGACCTATGTCAGAGTATGTATATGTACAGTATACTTTAAAGGATACCAGAAGCACCATTTTACTTAAGTGTGTGGGGGTAACATAAGTGTAACATAATTAACAATTAGTACATTTACATGTACACTAATATTCCACTATTATTCAGAATATGGGTCATGTAAACAACATGTTCTGTTTGTATATTCCAACTTTAGCATTTTCTGATTAAGACATATGGGATATGCTGATGATGTTCAGGTGTTGGGAGCATTCTTAAGACATGCATCCAGCACATTCGGAATATGCATTTCAAATGGGGTTTTTAACAGCAGTTTTGCGACATATGGTCTCTTGCCTGTTTACGGTCAGCTCAGAGTATGCACTGCTGCATGTAAATGGGAATATTAGTGGAATATTTATTTTCATTCAAAAAAACCATGTTGGTGCGTGTAAACATACATGCAGCTGTGCATACTTTTGAGTAGTTGGTTTGTATATAATGTACAGAGCTGACTGTACATTGAGACCCATTTGAGACACATATTCCAAATGTGCTGTATACTTGTCCAAAAATGCTTCTAAAACCCAAATAATATTGGTATATCCCACATATCTTAAATCAGAAAAAGCTAAATTCAAAATGAGGCCAAATTCAGACTATCCAAATGGAATATTATACAGTTTACATGATCCATATCAAATTCTAGCAGATATGGTAGACTGAAGGAATAGACTAACTTGAACTGCTGATTGTTCTACCGAGAAAGAACACTGGTCGTCTTTTTTTTTGGATGATGTGAAATGTACTCTAAATTATAGAATGAGACTGTGGTAAAAGCAGGGACATGTGTGTTTGTAGAGCAAGACCTGGCTGAGAGTGAGGCCAGGTTGTGTGCCAGCACAGAGGAGCAAAAAGAAGCAAAGGAGGAGCTTGAAACTTGCCACTCTGACATCCAGATTCTTCAAGGGTCTCTAGCCATTGAGAGGGAGCATGCAGAGGCATTGATAAACTGCAGTCTCACTGACAGAGATAAACTACAGCAGGCTGAGGTGAGAGCTGTTGTCACAAAGTGGTTTAAAATAAACATACTATAAGAATCCCTGAAGCTGTGTATAGGACTGTTCTTTTTATGCCAAACTTGTTTACTCCTGCTTAACTCCTGATTGTGGCCACCTGCACATGCAAACTCTGCTCATTAGTTTGATATCTCAAGAACAAGTGGTTGAATGTTGGTTGGATATTTGTGGAATTGTATGGAGTTTTATTCCTATCAAGAGCATGGTCTTTCAATTTGAGAGCAGTATTTATTTCATATTCAGCTATCCCCACTCTCAAAAATGTGCTCATGTGCAAACTTCCTCTGTTTCTGTTCAAAAACCTGCTCTCTCTCTCTGTCTGTCTGTCTGTCTGTCTGTCTCTCTCTCTCTCTCTCTCTCTCTCTCTCAAATAGCCTCTGCTTGCACCCAGATTGTTTTTGTGCACTTGTGAATCTTCTGCTCACAGATTTCTGCACGCTCTCTTGGATTTTGGTGATACAACCTTATCAAAACTCACCAACCAACAGAATACAATGCAAGACCTTGACCAATGAAATAATCACTGTCTTCTTGGGTGCATTGATTATAAAAGATCTAGAGTATATTTCGAGTGTAGTATTTACATTTAGAATCTGTTGCGGTCACTGTCAGTGAAGCAAGTCATCATTAGGCTGAACAATCAAAACAAGCCCATCAGAAAGAAAGTAAAAACATTAGGTGTGTCCAAATCAACTATTTAGTACAATCTTAAAAAGAATGTACTGGTGAGCTCAGGAACACCAGAAGGCCTTGAAGACTGAAAAAAACAACTGTGGTAGATGACAGATTTTTTTTCCCTGGTGAATAAAAACCTCTTCACAACATTTGGACAGATCAAGGAAGTAGGTGTGTCTGTGTCAATGTCAACAAGGATTTACCACAGTATATAAACATCAAAACAAAAGAAGGCCTGATTAGAGTTAGCCAAAAACATCTATAAAAGATAAGAGTATGGAGAAGGGAAGGATCTCATGAACCTTCTCATGAACTCGTACACTATAAGCATGAACCCTCAGTTTATGGTGTACGGCTTGGCATACAGCATGTACGCTGCCAATGGAACTGTTTCCCTTGTATTTATTGATGTGACAAAAGCAGGAGGATGAATTCTGAAGTGTAAAGTGTAAATTTTATCTGTACACATTCACCCAAATGCTTCAAAACTCATTGGATAGTGTTTCACACTGCAGATGGAAAATAATCCAAAGCAACCAAGTATTAAAAATGACAATTTATAATTTGTTAATTTGTCCAGTTAGTTTTTCTCTTAAAAAGAAAAGAATCATATATAAAATGTGCTGTAATTCCTACACTGTTCTCCTTATTTGGATGTAAATATCCACAAATTAAAACTTGGTCTTTAATTTCAGTTATTTAATTCCAACTCCTATATATTATGGTAGACAGCTAAAAAACAGTAAGTGTTTGTCCAAATATTTTTGTAACACCTAATTTACAGTTTAATATTTTAAAAGATTTAGCCATTAATGACCTGAAACCTTATTCATAACTTGCACCTCTGAAATTAGTCAGATCAGTTGAGTGACTATGGACCACTATTCATGAAAGAATTCTGTTTTCTGTGTTTGTGTCCTCAGCTATGGAGTCAGCAAGAGGGGGAGAGTCACATGCAAGAGATTAAGGACACTGTGTGTTCCTTGAGGGCTGAAGTTCAAGTAGAGCTGGACCGTGGTTTGAAAGAATTTGAGTTACAGCCCATGACCGCTTCACACATGGACAATGACAAAGAGAACCACACATCAGCTACACTGAATATGGGGAAAACGGCCTACAGCAACAGAGTCTGGGCTGAGATTTACAAAGAAAACACTTAATTAAATATATTTAATTTATGACAGCGTAAAATGGTGATAACTGTATTATTCCTGTCTGCAGGACGAGCAGTGTCGTGGAGAAGTGCTGAGAGAGAAGCTGAGGCAACATGAAGATAATCTAAAGGTACAGTGGGATATGCTGAAAGCAGGGCCGCTGACAGCTTTGGCTGGGCCCGGGACAAAATGCTCTGAATGGGCCCCCCCAGGCCAACCCACACACACACACACACACACACACACACACACACACACACACACCTCTCTTATCCAGTCTCTACTCACGCGATTGGGGTGCTCTTGAAGGAGCAGCGATGGACGGGGGATTTCGGGCAGGGCTGGGGGCGAACATAGTACCGTATACTGTGCATGCGTACTGTCCAGTGTGAAAAGCAGAGAAGAACACACCGCTCGAGAAACGGCGGGATATGATTGCGGGCTAATGTGAATATTCTTAGCTTCAATCAGATATATGAAACACAATGTTATTAAGCCGTTGTGGTTATGAAATGATTCAATGCCCTGTGCGTTTGATATGGTGTTCAGTGTGACTTGCTCTCCCCTCGTTTGTAACATGAATTGCGTGCCGCGGTTGGGGTTACTTTATGGGGCTGGAAAAAGTTGGCTGTGTCTTGCCTGGCTCAGCTGCCCCACTGCCTTTGCTAGTACCTGTTGCATCATCCGAATCTTTTTTAAAATATTTATGCAGTGAGCCCCTGAGTCTCTTGGTTTCTTCCTCTCTTTTCTTTTCTGTGCTCCTGACTTGTGCATGTTGGCAAATGGCACGCACGCTGATTGTCGAAGCGCTATGATCGAACGATGTCATTTTTTCCACCTTTAAGGGGAAAAAATGACATCGTTCGATCATAGCGCTTCGACAATAGCGCTATGATCGTTAAGTTAATCGTTAATCTAGCTCGTTAAGTTAGAGTGTAGAGAGCTTGGAAAAATAGCTCAAACTTTCTCATTTAAACTGTTTTCAGCCCCAATTTTCACTCCACACACATAATTTTCTCAAAAGTAGTAGCCACACTTGTCCTGATTCACACAATGTGTCTACCTACACGATAGGATTTACAGTTTTTGAATGAGAAGCCTGAAAGTGAGGAGAGGACAGCCGCGCAGCCCCATAGACTGCCATTATAAACTTGGCAGAAAAGTCACTCGTTTTTAACTCGCTCTAGTGACCTCATTTTTTACACCACAGACAAAAATAATACATCAGTGTGTTCAGGAGAGCCTTGTGGTGCTCACTGTGAAAGAAATTTGTGAATATCTCCTTCCGTTTTCGTGTAAATCCCCGTTGTTTGGACGGAGCGCACTGAGAAAATCCTGTGACACTCTGCTCGCAGCGCGCGGTTTGGGGGAGGGGCTGCTCGCTCTCTCACACACACACAGAAGGGACGGGCTGAAAGAGTCAGACCAAACCATTTTTGCATTAGGGGTGGTAGGGGGTTCTTGACGCCTTTTTCAAAGACAATAAAGGCAAAAGATCTAGAAATCATTTATTGAATCCAAATATAGCACATTTCTCCCCCAAATCAACACATTTTGAAATTAAATAAAATAATCGCAACTTCATGAGAGCCCAGTTCTGGGGCCCCCCCCATTCCTGGGCCCGGGACAACATACCCGTTTGTCCCCCCCTGTCGGCGGGCCTGGCTGAAAGTATTATTTATCCATTATTGTGAAAATATGACTTTACAATTAATTTGATATTACTTTGACATTTCTATTCTGTTCTATTAAATGAACCAAATAAGTTATTAAGAAACTTTTTACACACTCCTCCACTGTAGGCGCAGCTGCGCAGGTGCATGTTCTCTCAGCAGGAGGCACTGAGTCTACGTAGGCAGCAGACAGAGGGAAGCATCCAGGGCCTGCGTAGACGAGTAGACAAGCTGGACCAGCTACTGACCATGTCTGGCCATGATTTCTCCTACTTAAATGACTCAAACATTCTCCCCAAATATACACGAGTAAGTGAAAATTGCAGTCTTCCCTAATCCAGGCACTTTTTCATTCTGTTGTGACAAAATTTAACACTCTGAGGTCCTGGGCCTGTCAGACACACTGTGGCAGTCTGATAAACCTTGACATTTTTAAGTATTTCATCTAACTAAAAACATCCATGCAAAAATGACACACATGTTTATATTCTGGACACCCTCAGCAATAATATGAGAATAAAGTGAATGTAATGACATTTTTATTTAAATTAAGTGCAAAAACGACCTTACAAAAACACTATTTTCAGAGTCTTCGAAACTTGTTAAAAAAATATATATATATCTGCACAAGACTTTTGAAGTCTGAACTTTGTAAACATAGGTGTTGACTACATAAAAGTAAGAACAGCATTCAGAAATGTGTTATGTAGTTTCAATACTAATTGTAGAAGCTTCAGACTACCTATGTTTTCTCCAAAGTCAATTGCCCTTTCAAATGAATATTGATGAGGTAGGTGTAATTCACCTGTAATCCCCCCTCCCCCGTCACTGTCAATAGTCTATTTGTCAAAGACAAAGACCCTAGCCCCTGCCCCCTCCCACACCTCTGCTTGGAAAGTTACTGCAAAGAAAAGAAGCCCTAAGGCCAAGTTTACATTAGACCGTATCTGTCTCGTTTTCTTCGCGGATGCACTGTCCGTTTACATTAAAACGCCGGGAAACGGGAATCCGCCAGGGTCCACGTATTCAATCCAGATCGTGTCTGATCCGGTGCTGTGTAAACATTGAGAATACGCGGATACGCTGTGCTGAGCTCTAGCTGGCGTCGTCATTGGACAACGTCACTGTGACATCCACCTTCCTGATTCGCTGGCGTTGGTCATGTGACGCGACTGCTGAAAAACGGCGCGGACTTCCGCCTTGTATCACCTTTCATTAAAGAGTATAAAAGTATGAAAATACTGCAAATACTGATGCAAATACTGCCCATTGTGTAGTTATGATGGTCTTTAGGCTTGCCATCCTTCCACTTGCAAGTGGTAAGTGACTTGCGCACAGCGGCTCAGTCCCGAATCACTGCTCGTGCACTACACTTGCGCGCCCTGTGAGCTGCGCAGGGCCGGAGTGCGCACCCTCCAGAGGGCACTCGCTGTTCAGGGCGGAGTGATTTGGAGCGCAGCCGCTGAGGAGGAAGCGATGAGCCGCACTGACACATTTCAACTTAATTGCCGAATTAGTCATGTGATTAGCATATCCGTGTATTGGCGTTGCTGTGTGCACGCTAATCGTTTTTAAAAACGTTAATCTGATTGTAAAAAGTATGAACACTTTTTAAACCTGTGCACAACATGTGGACTTTGTGTCAATGTATTGGCCATGGCTTGTCTATGTCTTTTGTTTTGTTTGCGTATTGTCCCTGTTTTACTTACACTACATTACCCAGAATGCACCACACTGTTAGTTACATCGGCATGCTAATTGCATGTATCTCCATTGAACTGGTAGTGGCATATATCCGGTGAGTTTTGATCATTAGCGGCACACATTACAAATCATAAACACAGTTACCTTACCGTTTAAATGCAGTTTAATTCAAACATCCTAACGAACAGTAAGATAACTTCTGATTCTGCTCCATTTTCCATTCCGTTGTTGATATTGGTTTCTTCACAACTCACACACTTGCATTCATTAGCACTGATGTCTCCCTGGTCCGTCTGACATGGATTCCCCGTAGGAAGCGCGCGCCTCGGGTGAGCAATGTTTTTAAGTTCCACCTTGGGCTAGGGAAAGTTTACCGGTTGTAGGGGTGAGTGTTGTGTCTTTTGTGATGTTTGTGTCATTTATGTTAACTGTGGGGATGGGAAATGTATGTAGGTATAGTGGTAGATGTTTGTTATGCATTTTAATGGTGAATGGAATGTTGACATTTTTAATCTTCACTGTCAATGTTGATTTGTTTTGGTTTGTACTTTTGTGGTGAATGGATTTATTTAATTATTTACACTGTTTCTCATTGGTGGCTGGGTTTAGGAGGTAAGTTGGCCAATTATAGGATTATTATTTTTCCTATCCTTGTCAATTATTGTATTACTGTGCATTGTATTTCAGCCAATCATAGCACTCCGTATATTGTGGGCTCAGCCAATCAGAGGGTAATTGGTGGGATATTTAAAGGGCTGTATTTTTTTTTGTGGTAGTTAGTTTTGATAGGCTCTGATGGAGGTGAGACCCTTGTAATGCAGAATTGAGAACTGTGAACTGTAAGCACTGTTGTTGCAGCTTGTTGTGAGGTTGCCTTCCAGTTCTATGTGTGTTTATTTAGTTATGCCTATGATGGCTCGTTTGGTTTTATTTTGAAAGTCTTTTGTTTGTATTTTGACTACGTTTCCGTATTGTAAAATAAATCACATTTATTTACTTTTAAAATCTTCGTTCTCGTTGAACTCATTTGGTGGTGATGCTTAGTGGAAGTGGGACAGCACCGGTACCCTTTCACACTGATGATCCGCTGATACGGTCTAATGTAAACCCCACCTAAAAGCCAAAGCTACATTTCATAATCTTATGCATAGACTTATGCACGGACTATAATAAATCTAAAGTTAGCAATGAAGATAAACTATGACTATGCAGGGCATGTTGACTTGGGTAACTAATTACTGTAAATCAGTAAATCAGTGAAACATAGTTTGGCAACAGAAAAATGTTTTCAAAACTTGACGAAAATAACACAGCACGTTTCAATCAACTAGTTCTTTCTCTTCAAAGAGCACCTCCTATCCTAACAACCCACTAACCATCTAACATGCACTCTCTTCTTCTTACTCTGATTTCCTATGTTTTACTGTAGCTTGATTTGTTTTTCTCAATTGTAAGTTGCTTTGGATAAAAGCGTCTGCTTAATGTAATGTAGTTCTCCCTATACGCTAACTGAAAAAGCATGACAACAATCACTAGTGAGACGACATCTTTGCATTGGCCATTCCTCAAAGTTTCTCAGTTGGTATGGAAATATGTGCACTTGTTTATGGACCCTTTTCACGTGACGTCACGACAAACGCGGCCGCCATTTTGGACATGTACTACCAGTAGTTTACCACAGCCAGCATTGAGGAACGGCAGCAAAGAAAGTGTTTATTTTCAGCAAGACTTCCATCATGCCACTATATTGTTGTGCACCTGGATGTAGTAACCATCAACAAACAAGGCAAGGGTTATCATTTTATCGGATCCCGGTAGATGCTGACCGACAGAGAAGATGGATAGCGGCCATAAACAGGAAAGATTGGCAGCCCTCGGCATACCAGCGCTTGTGCAGTGACCACTTTGTTGGAGGTAAGACGAATAAAATTAGCCAGAAAAGGCATTACATTGCTGTTAACATTCTGTGGCGGCGAGTGTGTAACCAAATAGGCTAAAATAACCCATTGTAACCTCTTTGTTCTTCTGTAGTAGCTATTAGCTAACGACATTAGCTAGCGTTGTGTTCCTTTGCTGTTGGTAGACTGTAGGACAGATCAGAGGCAGTGTCCTACAAACAGCGCTTAATTTGAGGGGGAGCAAGCCGGAGCGCGCTCCGGAACCTCGGGCGTTGGCTCCGGCAGCTATTTACACTGGGTCCAGTGATCCAACACCTCTTTTGACTATGTAACAAAAAAAAAACCCAAATAATTAAATAAAAAAATGCAAGTTTATTTAGTGTTAATGTCTGATTTTGATATCTGTCTTGTTGGTGATTTCTCTCATGAAACGACATCCACAAAATATCTGCAGATGAACTTAATTTGCAGTGTTATTACAAAACATGCCCAGAAGCGCCGCGCCCCCCTCCCCCCTCTTTTTTTCCGCACCGGAGCCGCTCATCCTCTGCGCTCCGGGACCTCCCACTTTACAAATTAAGCACTGCCTACAAATAAGTGTTCAAAACAAGAGGAACATGTATTTGTCTCTTAAATCCAGGCCGTTCCCTGTAATCTGTAACAACAGTTGGAGAAAGTAATGGCAAATAGTGAGTGCACAAACCATAGAAGGTAAACTGTACACAGCGCCAGGGCAGTGTGATGGTATGTCTACTTTTAGATTGTGTTAGCTTATCAATGAACACACTCGTCACTCGACGAGTTTCACGTCTTTACGACGGATACTTAAATGTGTGTTAGGTATTATTGTTGCAGTCTAAGCAGTCATTGTAGCAGCTAGATGAGCAAGAACCGAAAGGGTCTGTGCCATAAACCGTTATTTCTGTACGGCGTTGCTAATGTGTCGTTACTGTTATTTCTCCCTCTGCTCGCCCTGTAAATGCCCTACGTCGCTGGATAGCGAAGATGTTTTCTGCATCTCGCTCCTTTTTCTTGTATGTTCTCCGTTTGTCGCCTTCCTCGCATTCAAACCAATTCGAGCCGAAGTCCGCTACATGTCCAAAATGGTGGTCGCGTTTACGAAGGTCACTTGACTGAAAAGGGTCTATACCAGTGAAATGGGGCGTGTTCTCACCTCCCCTTGCTACACAATGAGCGAATGACGACACTGATGTTCCATGCGCTTAACATGTGAATAGCTGATGGATGTGTCGTTAAGAGGCTGTTGCTCGCTGAAGTACTGAAATTCATAAGATTTGTTTTTATTCTCTTTACAAAGTGCTAAAGATAAAGTTTGTTTTAAAGATGTATATTTTAAAACTAGAAGATTCAAGGTTTCTAGTGGTGTTACTTGAATGTTTCTAGCACAAAAACTCGTGGAGCTTTAGATGTGGAGATTTAGGACTAACAGTCCTAAAAGTCCCCTGTGGGGGTCGGCAACCTGAGGCCCTGTCCACACGGCAACGGATTCTGGTGAATCTGATAAAATTGTTTATCGTTTCGGCCTGGCCTCCACACGGCACCGGCATTTTAGGTGCCCCAAAACGAAATCTTTTGAGAATGGGTTCCAGAGTGGAAAGATCTGGCAACGGCACTGTTGTGAAGTCGTCTGGATGAGTAGAACGGATTTGTTTACAATGACGTCACAACCACATGTGCTTCACACCGGGTAGAAGTGTAACGAACTCGATGCAAGTTGTCAACAAATCCTATAACTTGGTTCATTAAATGCGCTTACAAAATATTTTCACTGTGAATATTTATTGTGTAATGGTGCAAAGTGAGAGAGAGAGAGAGAGAGGGCAGAGTCAATCCCGCCAGCAAAAATAGGGAAAAAAAGGAGCGATCTCACCTCTTCAGATGTTGGTTTAAGTCCTATAATACATTCCTCAAAAAGGGTGTAGAAGAACAAATTAATCCATCAATGTGTAGCATTCAATTTATTCCGGACCATTAAAGACGCCGCCTTCCGTGTAGAATCATACGTCATCCTCGCCGCCATATTGGATGGGTCAAAGCGGAGAATAAAGATGCCTCATTCATGTGCTGCGTTTAACTGTACCAACAGGTTTGCCGTCCAAACGAGATCACATGGGATTACCTTTCACAGGTGAGACTGTAAAAATACTTTTCATTGTATTTGGTCATTATAACGTAATTTTGCGAACAGATTTTTCTGACTTTGTGGCTAATATGAAGTCTTGCGCATAATAGTTTATGCGCATGCGTCCTTACTTCTTCTATTGTTGTGGTGTCTCCGATGGGACCGTCTTACAGCGCACCTAGAGGTGTGGCATGTGTATTGCACCGTTTTCAGCAAGCGTTGCATTGCCATGTGTACCTGATATTTTACTGATCCGTTGCCCATGTGGATGCGATATTTTTTTTTTTTTTAAATCTCGTTGCCGTTGTCGTGTGGATGTAGCCTGAGAATATGTGGTCTGTTTGGCTCATCAGCTTAAAGGTCATAATACATATTTGTCACACTCAGAAAGGGTAATGATGTGAAATTAAAAACAGTGTAAGATTTAATGCTTTGATGTACTTTTTTGCAGTCAGACACTGAGAGGTGCCGGCAGCGGAGGGAGAGAGAGCGTTCCTTCAGTCCAATTATGCTAGACCCCACCATTCCTGAGAAAGACTAAACATGCATGCTGAGCCAAGTGCATTGAAGCCAAAACCGTCACTCTGGTTGTTGCTGAAGCCAAGTTCCTGCGTGAAGCAGATTCCCAGCTGTCAGTCTACAGAAAACCTGTGCCCTACACGAAGACAGAGTTGAAGTTGTAAATATTCTGGATTCATTTTTTTTTAAATCTCAAAGCCAAAAAGTGCCGCCCTGCCCCAAGAAAGATTGAGAGTTTATACACTTATTAAGAATATTTTTAACATTTTTGGAAAAAAAAACTTTTTTAATAAAATAATGTGCCTGAAATGTGTGGCATGTATATTTAAACTACTACTGTATGTTTCAGTTCATCGTGAGTATTGAACCATGACTGGAGGTTTAATGCCTTTTTTACTCTTTTGTACATACCATACAAGTGCAGTCCTTTTATCACAAAGTGAAATATTTATTACAGCACTTAAAATTTTATATGCATCTTTTATACTTAAATATGACAATTGTGTGCAATTATTTTTCAAGTCAAGTTTTTTATAACACTTTTAACAATAGACATTGTCGCAAAGCAGCTTTACAGAACATTTAAATTACTCATTAGGTGACATTGGGCATACCTAACAACCTGTTTTGCACTGAGTGCAAGCAGGGACTCTGGCAAAACTAACCATGACAGCGTAACTAATTATGACAGCATAACTAAAAGGGGAGAGCCAGAAGGTAACACAGGCATGAGGGCACCCTAGGACATAAAGCAGCCAGCCACTACACAATCAACAAACCCGAGTGAGTGGGGCGGCTGACAGCATCATAAATCCCAGTTTACCAAAACACTCTGGAAGGCCTGAGGGCCTTCCAGATCTACTCCTTTACCTAATAAAACTATTAACAAAAGGCTTGACTAAACAGATGTTTTCAGCCTAGACTTAAACACTGTCTCTGAGTCCCAAACACTACTTGGAAGGCTGTTCCATAACTGTGGGGCTTTGTAAGAAAAGGCTCTGCCTTCACTATATGAGGTACCAGCCTGATTTGATACCAGATACCAGGTGTGGTGGGTCATAAAGGACCAGAAGTTCGCTCCGGTACTGTGGCGCAAGACCATTCAGTGCTTTAACTCTTTACCCCTTAAAGCAGTTGCTACAGCCACCCTTGTATATGCATATACTGTTCACCCTGAGAACATATTTACAAGAAAAAAAAGTCTAAAGACAAGGTTTTGACAAGGTTTTAGACAAGGCATCATATGTCGTCATTATGGGATATACACGGGGTCGTCATTAAGGGGTAAAGAGTTAAAGGTCAGTAGTAGTATTTTTTAATCAATACAAAATTTGATTGGGCACCAATGCAGTGTGGATAAAACAGGGGTGATGTGATCATTGCTTCTAGCTCGAGTAAGGACTCTTGCTGCTGCATTTTGAACTATCTGGAGCTTGTTTATGCACTTATTGGAACATCCAGGAAGTAAGGCATTACAGTAATCCAACCTAGAGGTAACAGAAGCATGAACTAGTTTTTCTGTGTCATGTAGTGGCATTTCTTAATATTCCTGAGATGAAAGAAAGCTATCTGGGTAATGTTAACAATATGAGTTTCAAATTAAAGATTGGAGTCAGTGATCACCCCGAGGTCTTTTACTGCTGCACGTGAAGAAACAGAAGGGCCATCCAGAGTTACTGTGTAATCAGAAAACCTACTTCTAGGTGCATGTGGTCCTAGTACAAGCACTTCTGTCTTGTCAGAGTTGAGCAGAAGGAAGTTAATAAGCATCCGGTGTCTAATGTCCTTTACACATTCCTCAATACTATTAAGCTAGTGTCTCTCATCTGGTTTTGCAGAAACATACAACTGTGTGTCATCAGCATAACAGTGGAAACTAATACCATGCTTACGAATAGTATCACCCAGAGGTAACATATATAAAGATAAAAGTCTAAGACCAGAACCTTGTAGAACACCAAACTTTACCTCAGTATGTCTAGAAAAATCACCATCATAGTTTTGCAAAGTATTTGCAAATCAGTATTGATTAGTCAGGGAGCATATGTAACCTACTTTGCAAAATTTGCCATGTCTGGTTTCTCAGTATTAACCCTATATTTACATCCCAAACAAATTATTTTTACTTGTTGTAATGTCGGCAATCACCATTTTCACCAAAAAAAGGAAATGCTAAATATCACGTAAAAATGGGGAAAAAAACATATCCATATCACTTAAGTCCATTATAACATCTGTATTTTTTAATTACCCGTTTACTAACTTTATGTGAATAGAAATCATATATTTACATAATGTTATCAAGTTAAGTTTAAAATGAGACATTTAAGTACATAGAGAACATGAAAAATCCAGAAATATTTTACACTATTGCTACAGAACTTGAGAATATTTATAGCTTATCTACACTCCAGAACTCAGCTCACAATCTCTCATTTCAGAAATTTCTGTGATACATTTATTACTAAGCTGCTAGCAGTTTCTGGGTTTTTTTAATGTCCAAACTACAGTGGGGCAAAAAAGTATTTAGTCAGTCACCAATTGTGCAAGTTCTGCCACTTAAAAAGATGAGAGAGGCCTGTAATTTTCATCATAGGTACACTTCAACTATGAGAGACAAAATGAGAAAAAAAAAATCCAGAAAATCTCAGTCTGATTTTTAAAGAATTTATTTGCAAATTATGGTGGAAAATAAGTATTTGGTCAATAACAAAAGTTCATTTCAATACTTTGTTATATACCCTTTGTTGGGAATGACAGAGGTCAAACGTTTTCTGTAAGTCTTCACAAGGTTTTCACACAATGTTGCTGGTATTTTGGCCCATTCCTCCATGCAGATCTCCTCTAGAGCAGTGATGTTTTGGGGCTGTCGCTGGGCAACACGGACTTTCAACTCCCTCCAAAGATTTTCTATGGGGTTGAGATCTGGAGACTGGCTAGGTCACTCCAGGACCTTGAAATGCTTCTTACGAAGCCACTCCTTCGTTGCCCGGGCGGTGTGTTTGGAATCGTCATGCTGAAAGACCCAGCCACGTTTCATCTTCAATGCCCTTGCTGATGGAAGGAGGTTTTCACTCAAAATCTCACAATACATGGCCCCATTCATTCTTTCCTTTACACGGATCAGTCGTCCTGGTCCCTTTGCAGAAAAACAGCCCCAAAGCATGATGTTTCCACCCCCATGCTTCACAGTAGGTAGTATGGTGTTCTTTGGATGCAACTCAGCATTCTTTCTCCTCCAAACACGACAAGTTGAGTTTTTACCAAAAAGTTCTATTTTGGTTTCATCTGACCATATGACATTCTCCCAATCCTCTTCTGGATCATCCAAATGCTCTCTAGCAAACTTCAGACGGGCCTGGACATGTACTGGCTTAAGCAGGGGGACACGTCTGGCACTGCAGGATTTGAGTCCCTGGCGGCGTAGTGTGTTACTGATGGTAGCCTTTGTTACTTTGGTCTCAGCTCTCTGCAGGTCATTCACTAGGTCCCCCCGTGTGGTTCTGGGATTTTTGCTCACCGTTCTTGTGATCATTTTGACCCCACGGGGTGAGGTCTTGCGTGGAGCCCCAGATCGAGGGAGATTATCAGTGGTCTTGTATGTCTTCCATTTTCTAATACTTGCTCCCACAGTTGATATCTTCACACCAAGCTGCTTATCTATTGCAGATTCAGTCTTCCCAGCCTGGTGCAGGTCTACAATTTTGTTTCTGGTGTCCTTTGACAGCTCTTTGGTCTTGGCCATAGTGGAGTTTGGAGTGTGACTGTTTGAGGTTGTGGACAGGTGTCTTTTATACTGATAACGAGTTCAAACAGGTGCCATTAATACAAGTAACGAGTGGAGGACAGAGGAGCCTCTTAAAGAAGTTGTTACAGGTCTGTGAGAGCGAGAAATCTTGCTTGTTTGTAGGTGACCAAATACTTATTTTACAGAGGAATTTACCAATTAATTCATTAAAAATCCTACAATGTGATTTCCTGGATTCTTTCCCCCTATTCTGTCTCTCATAGTTGAAGTGTACCTATGATGAAAATTACAAGCCTCTCTCATCTTTTTAAGTGGGAGAACTTGCACAATTGGTGGCTGACTAAATACTTTTTTGCCCCACTGTACATCAAGAAGTAACACTTTGCCTAAGGATTCAAACACAAAACACGAAGAAAAAAGCAGTTATTGGTAACATGTATTATGACCAGAAATAAAGCAGAATGAGCATGCATATTAAGCTACCTTCAAATGTGTCCACATGTTTATGATGCAGTGAACGCTTTATCATTTGATATTCCATATTAATGAATAAGTAAAAAACGAATGATACTTCTAATTTGAAATATTATATTTGACATGTGCAGGTTTCAAATTTTGTCTTATAAAATCTTTTATTCAAATAAGGAATCACTTATCCCAGCTTTTTACTGAAGAGTTGGTATGTGGACACATTGTTATTAAGCATTAGCATATTAGCACAAAGCATATTTACAGGATAGGTGCAAGGATGAGGAATCTGTTGTGGTATGTGGTTGTGTATGGAGAGTGCATGGACAGATAAGCATCAGACATTTTAATAACTCTATAACAAGTTCACTAGTTATCTACAATTTGTAAGAAAGAGTTATATTCTTAATTATGGCAGACATCTGAGACAAGCATGCAAACATACAGATAGGCAAAGATAGACACACAAAGAAGCAACTAACTTGCTGAAATATTTTTGCAACAAATCTCAGAGTTATGGGACCCCAACAGAAAATCAGTCACCTTGTTAAACACTTTTTTTCCCTTCTTGAAACAAATATACTTTTAGATAAAGAATCTACAGAGTAACAAACTCCTAAAAGCAAAAAGTTATGTCAGTTGAATAAACTGAGCAGCACACCACCTCTGAGGTTCTAACTGATCCAACTCAGTAGTTTAGGTCCTTTTTAAGGTTAAATGGGTATCTAATGTATGAACCATGCTTTTGACCCGAGTAAAAAGGTTGTGTGCCACAAATAACACCTATTATGGATATAATAATTGCATATTAATGATGTAATAATTTTATACCAATTTCCTATGTGGTTTCAGGGCTCTTATTATGTGCGAAGTTCCCCTGCATAATTAACTATGAAACAGCAGCCTACAAACATTACAACAAGTCCAGATTTATGACTGTATATCTGAACTTGTATATTATTACCAAAAACAAGACTTGGCAAATTTTGCAAAGTAGCCTCCAAATATAAACAAATACCGCCTGACTAATACTACAGCATTGGACATTGCCTTCGCTAATTTAAACACCTCTACAAAGTTACTCTTAGTAACCTCAGACTGATGAAGGCGTATATCCTTAGCTCTTACATGGATAACTATCTCTGAGATCCTGTGCTTGTCTAGTACCCTAAGATTATCTGCTATGTCTTGTGCCCTGGCTCCTGGAATACACATGAATAAAGCTGCTGGTGCCTCTAAAGGCTTAGCTAATTTCACATGCCGTATGATAGTCTCCTATAACCGGAGCTCTTTCTGGTTTCTAAGCAGGTGCATCACTGGGGACAGCAAACCTGTTTGACACGGTGCTCCCGTAGGCGAGCCTCAGTGGTAGCTTGGCTCTACGTTTATGCCACCGAGTCATCACCCATTCCCCCTGCTGTGAGGGATCTAATGCTGGAATTGGGGGATTGCTAACTCCACCTAGGGCATCCAGATTTTCCCCTGCAGAAACTACACTGTTCTCATTCTCGCTAACCTTCTCTAAAGTCTGGATACGCACCTCTAAAGCTGCAATCTTCTCAATCAGAAAACTAACTAATCTGCACTTATCACAAATAAATCCATCACTAGTGATGGAGGAAGAATGACTAAACATCCTACAGTCAGCACAGTGAACAAGCTGAAGGTGTGCTATGATGAATGGATTCACATACCTTAATCGAAGATCTGGTGATATTAAAACAGATCTGATGTGAATGGCTTCCGCTAGCAATCTTTGCGCGGGAGGAAAAAATCTTCCAGTCTTGGCATTCTTCCAAAAAGATTTAAAATGCGGAAAAGGGGAAGTGAAAGTACAATAAAAAATGAAAAGGATACTGGAAAATTGTTTGTAGAGAAGATAAGAAAAGATTAGTGATTAACGTGAACACTCCTGGGGGGGAAAGACTCCTCACAAACAACTCTGAAAACAGGAAGTACGTTACCAATATTTTTCATTATTTCTCAGCTCTCATTTTTCTTTTTAGTTCAGTTAGTTCTCAAGAGTTCTCAATCATACTGCAAAGATGACTAAAGATTAGAGTATTGTTTATTCATATAAATTTAGCATTGGAGGACGTATCTCAGAGTGTGAGATCAGGGGCATTGCTAGACATAAAGCTCTACTGCCCCCCAAATCAAAGGTTTATGGTAGTTATTGATTTTCACCCTGGCAAGACTGCATAGTTTTTGTAGCTTATATAAATGCGAGTATGCACTGACTTTCGAGTACTATGGGATTCTGTAGATTAGAACTAACTACTTTTTCCAATGCAGTGAACTTACTAAAGGTTGACAGCCATAAATCAAATGCATACAGCATCTACAACTAGCATCACTTTTGCCAGCTGACAGAGCATAGCTAAATGATGATAATGTTAACGTACAGCTAGATCATCTTACTTCCCTCCACCTTATCCTCGTCTCTCCTTACTGCTTCCCTGTCCCTGTCTGGGACGAAGAATTTCCTGATGTCCATCTGCAGAGGTAATTCAGTAATGTTTAGTGGTATAGGACATACAGCTTCACTTAAAAATGTATACTTTTGCTGCATGAACGTGCGTGGCGTCACTATACCTTCCTTCTCCAATTTTGTGCACTTGGCTGCATGCACGTTCCCTACATCCACATGGACGTGCATGAAATGTGTGCCTTATATTTAGGGACAGAAAATTGCCTACGTTGATGCACCTTGAAGTAGAAAAACATCCACTCTATTCCTGATATTATCGATCTAAATTAACCATAGGCTGTTTTCAGGGTATATTATCTTTACTTTTAAGCTCAAGGTGATTATAAGGACCATCCATCTACATGCTATAATAATATAATCGGGTTTGTTTTTTGTTTTTAGGACAGTCAAAGTTATATTTGCATATTTACATCAGGCTTTTCTATCAAGGAAAAACATTTTGCGTTTTTGAATTTTCCATGTTCCTGAATGTATGCCACTATAGGAAGCATGGCAACCAAAATATCTTTTCATACTTATGTGGATTGTCTCGAATCTGGCAACATAAATATTATGATAGTGGAATAGCCTACTGTATGTTTTAGTAATAATTTGTAAAAATATATAATGTACTGACATAACTACGTAATATTAACTACATTAAAATATCAGTCCGAAGTTGGAGACAAATTGTTGCTGTAATTTCAAAACCAGATTACTTGAGAAAGGCAAAAGGCCCAGATGAATACTTTACATCATTTGAAACGGTTTATTTTGTCATGTAACCTCAGGAGTTGGTGGGGTATTGCGCCGACAAAAACGGATGTGGAAGTGGACGCAGAGCTATATGCAGAATATGATTAAATTTGATGTGAATTAATTGATGTTTTTATCGCAAACTGTTTATCACAGCAACTAGTGGGTAGCACCGTTGGGAAGCTCAAGTTGTGTGGTTTCACATGATATGTGTTAATTGTGAGATGAGTGTTCCACCAGCAATTTAAATAGAGAGGGTGCGATTTGGATGCATCGGTCGTATAGTCTGTATTCCGCAGTGCCAAATACATTACTGTTTCTGAAATATGATCAGGAAATTTTACTGGGGCACAGAAGATATGTACTGGGACACGTGCCCCAATAAAATGGGCCTGGCGACGCCGATGTGTGAGATTAAAGCATATACGCAGAGCCATGGCCTCACTTTCATTTATAAATGCCTTGAGACCTCAAGAATGGCACAGGAATAGTTTTAAGCGTTCACAATAGATCTAATATAGTAATTTTATGATTAAAGTGATTTATATAGGTAGCGGTCTGAGTGAATGACCTTGACGTCCGTAACGTCACAGCAGGAAGTCAGTCGGTCTCATCGCCATTTCCGCTATACTAAAACACAGAGCTGACTGCAACTCCGATCCTTCATTTTGAGCTAATTTATCGCCATGCCATGTGCTATGCACCCCCCAGCAACACAACAGAAGGTGGATTTGCATTGCATTCATGCAGTGGCGGCTGGTAGTCTTTCAAACGGGAGGCTGGTCGGTTACGATATTTCCAGATTTTAAAAGAAAAAACACATCAGTTTTGCCCATACTCTTGCCTCTGATCTGGCTGATTGTTGGCAGGGTCACAAACTGTGAAATAACAGGTTCTTTTAGCCCATTAGCCTACTGTCCAATATACATAATGGTGGTGTTGGGGGGGTATATTTTAACATTTTATGTTTTAAAATTGTGGCATGTTGTTTAAAAATTGATCATTATTGAAAGCAGCTCTTTGTCAGGAACCTCAGCAGTAACAGCAGAGTGTTCTGGATTAGGCACAAGCACTGACCTTGGGGAGCCAAACATAGAGCTGGGTGCCACACATTTCATTCAGTGACACTTTCCCTATATTTTACTTATTTTGACTGAGAAATGTTTTACTGACAATTTTGATAACCCTTCACTTTTAATCCAGGTCTGTAGTGTGAAATGTTCTCGGCTGTATTTTTGTTTAAAAATATTTTCCAAATTGTAGCTGTTTAATTCATATCCAGGAAAATATATATTCCAATATAATGTATTCAGCATAAACATTTTAAATAGATCCTATATTTTTGGTCCATCCATGACATATTACTAAAGTAGCCTATTTACTGTTGTTGATGTGGGTCACTTGCTGTTAGCCAATTCACTTTCTTGTACCAGGAGAGCTGAAAGGAACGAGTATTATTCCCTACCTTTTTCACCAAGTCAATTTGAGGCGTTGGTCTACCCTGCTCTTTAATTTTAATTTTTTCCTCGAAAGGAAGACTGGCAAATGGCTTCGCCAAAATTAAATCAGCAATGCTTGGCATCCGTGCGCAGCTTTCTTGCTAGCTGACTAGCCCCCTCAAGTTCAAGTTCAGTCACTCAAATAAACAAAATTTCTGTAACTAAGATAGCAAACTTGACAACACTATATTTACACTTTATTTACAATGAAAATATATACAGACTAAAAAAGCTGGTAGAAATTGTATGTAATGAATGAAATCGAAATGTAAGCTGATCTCTTACAATACACCACAGCACTTGCGAATCCGCATGGGACTGAACTGAAATTCACCGCTGCCTGTCTATATTTGAAATGAGCTGTCAATCAAAGAAAATATCCGGCCGCTTTCACCAATCACCAGTCTCCTCGCGGAAAGCTTTGCCATGTCCCTCCCATTTGTGAGGCTCGGAGTCCGTATGCGGGCATTTTCGCAGTATTTGTCCAATAACCGTCTTGCATTTTGATATTGAAAAGCGCATAGCTCCCAAATGCCATTGAAGTCCACTGAGGCTGGGAGTCTGTGAGACTCCGTGGGCGGGCGTTTTCGCAGTATTTGTCCAATAATCGTCTTGCATTTTGATATTGAAAAGCGCATAGCTCCCAAATGCCATTGAAGTCCACTGAGCCTGGGCTGCATTGCGCTGTCATGAGGGGGAAAAACTCACGCACACATTAGGCGAACTGGGGAAAGTTACAACGGAATGATTTTGCGCTGTAGTTGGGTTGAGCACATATATTTCTATGATTCTGGATCTGAAATAGCAATGTTATAAGGTCGGCTATAACATAAGCCTAGCGCAATTCATCCTACATGATCATCATTTTTAGAGGAGGCTGAGCCTCCCTCGTTGTCTTAGAGCAATTGCCCATGCATTCATGGTCCAAGAATATTCAAACTGCAAAGATTTGGACGCGTTTTGTAAAAGGTTCAGGGGCACATTGGGCGCCTATGAAGTGGTCTCTCCTCTGCTCTGCACATTTTACTGAGGACTCGTACAAAACCTCTGATCTGTTGAGGAGTGTTGGCTATAAGCCCGTATTGAAAGAGGGTGCAGTACCAACAATTAAAGAAAAAGAAAACTAGATAAAATGAAATAAAAAGTATTTATTTTTTTAAAAAGCAAAGTTCAGTTGCACCTGTCCTTCCGGAGTGAGCCGAGGGTTGTTGCTAAAACCCGGGATGGAACGGGACGCGATCTCCCCGCGGTTGTTGCTAAAACCGGTGACATCCCGTCCCGGGTTTTAGTAATTGCCTGAGCCAAGCAGTAATGGCGGAGTCCCCCATATGGACAAAATAGAGAATGAGGGGGCCTTCCGGTTTGCAGCCAGCGAGGATGGACATGCAAGCGTGAGGTCCACAGGCGTACCTCAACAGTTGCTTTTATTTTCCGTTAAATTTTTCAAAACCATGATACTAAAACCCTAGAAAATAATTGACTCTTTGTCGTGGTGCATGGCACAGTATAACTTAAGGGGTCTTAAGGATATTACACCGCTGTCTAAGCGAACAGCCAGACCCGCGCACACAACCAGAATGGCAACCGGCTCTCCTAAAGGTGAAAGCCCTACTCTTGATGCAGTGATGGCAGCCATTCAGGAAAGTAAGGAAGAGATATCAAGACAGATTGATGCTAAAACAACTTCCATCCAGTCCTCACTCTCTAAGATTGAAACGGCGATGTCAACACTAGCGGGCCAAGTCAAAGAAATGAAGGGACGCAAATGAAGATAACATTAAAGATGCCACCACGCATATTGGGAAACTGGAGAAGGAGGTACAGTCCCTCAAAGATAAAGTGGACGACTTGGAGAACAGGAGCCGGCGTAACAACATCCGCATACTTGGGCTCCCCAAGGAGGCCGAAGGCTGCGATGCTGCGGAGGTTTTGGAGCAAGTCATACCGGAAATCCTCGGTATCGAAAACTTTCCTACCCCCATTACCTGTGAAAGAGCTCACTGCCTGGGAAACCCCCCTGCCGGCAGAGGGGACACGCAGAGGCCGAGACCCCATGGTCGCAAAGCTCCTCAACTTTAAGAACAAGGAGAAAATAATGCACCTCGCCAGACAAAAGGGAGAGATTCATTACGATAACAGCAGGGTTTGCATCTTCCCAGACTGCAGCCCCAGTCTGCAACGCCTTAAAGACGCCTTTAAGGATGTTAAAAAGAGCCTTCGGGCAAAAGGAATTGCTTATTCCCTGCATCATCCAGCCAAACTACGGATTATGCATGAAGGCAACATCAGGTGGTTTGCAGCGGCAGTCTTTTTGAAAACTATTGACAATAACAACTGACCGAGCAGCTGAGATGTCACAACAGTATATGCACCAGGGGACTCCCACCTGGCTGCTCCACCTGCACTGCTGTGACGCGGAGGGGAGGTTACGCGTAACTTAACATGCAGTCTACAAAGAGGGCTCATACATAACTTTTGAGATCTGTCTACTACTGAGTAGGAGAGCCCTTGTCTTAAGAGCCCCGCTCAATTTCCACACTGTTTACAATGACTTTGCCCAAACGCGGTGACTAGTGGACAGTCTGAACTCGCGTGAAGCTGTCTGTCGTAACGCAAAGTGACTCTGGCTAGATATGTGTTTAATCCCTGCATTACATCTGCTCTGTTCCTGGTCCCACTTCAGACATGTGGAAAAGACGGTCCCGGTTCCGGGTGGACTTTTGTTTAATATGGTAATAACAAAAATAGTGGCTGTATCCAGCTGACCTTTTGAAACATACGTTCACTTTATTTTGAGTAGCAGGAAAATTATTATTATAACAATAATAATTATTATTATTTTTGTTTTATTTGTTTATTTTTATTTTTTACTTATTTATCTATATCTTTCTTCTTTGCTCCCCTTATTTCTTATATCCACCAATATTTACTTACTTTGACCACCCTTAGTTATTTATTGGCCGGTGGTGATGTTGCTGATATATAATTATTATTTCATTTATTTATCTTTTGACTTGTGTACCTTAGTGGTATTATTTATTTATTTGTTTTCTTTAATTCAGTAAAATATATTAGGGGAACCAGGGAGCATAGATCACCAACATGGATCAGGTAATCATTTAACTCTGTTCCCCTTCTACATGCCATTCCCCTTATAAGCCACTGGATCATGCTATACTTCTAGTGTGCTTCACGCTGAGCTACCAAACCTCGTGTTTATGCTTTAAATCCTAGTAATTTTTTTTCTTCTTCTTTCTTTTTCTTCTTCTTTCTTTTTGAGATATAACTGCTTATTGGAATTTGCACCATGGTTTGATGCTTAATATATATTTTTTCTAACTGTTGAGAGGTCGTGTAGAGAGAGTAGAGAGTTACCTACCCAATGGGATTGTTTAGTACTAAGGGTATCAATGGGTGGGTCGCATATGGGGGTTTGGTACGGTTTTTATTTAAAAGCATAGTTACTCACCTAACTTTCATTTTATATGTAACCACTGAGGCTCCCAATATACTTAAGTTGCATCTGTTACTAAGATATGACTAGCCAACTAAACTTAATTTCTTTGAATGTCAGGGGAATCAATTCTCCAATTAAGAGGAGGAAAATTTTCACGTACTTAAAGAGACAGTCCATTGTTGTTTCATTTATTCAAGAAACTCACCTTTCCAATGCAGAGCATATCAAACTAAGAAGAGATTGGGTGGGACACGTCTACCACTCCTCATTCAACACAAGCTAGGGGGGTTGCCATCCTTATTAAGAAAAAAATTGAACTTCAAATTAACATCAATAGAAAAAGATAGTAATGGAAGATTTGTCTTAGTTAAGGGTGAATTGAACTCCAATAGGGTTACACTTGTTAATATATATGGCCCCAACCACGACAATCCTGCTATTTTTAATGACCTTGTATTAAAACTTGCAACTGCTGAGGGGCACTGTTTGGTTCGTGGTGACTTCAATTTGGTATTGGACCCCAATTTAGATCGATCCACGCCAAGATCTCTTAATCACTCTAAGGCTGCTTTAATTCTGCTCAGGGGGATGAGGGATTTGGGACTGTGTGATATTTGGTGGCAACTTAACCCAAAAGCTAAAGACTTTTCATTCTTTTCAAATGTTCACAAGTCGTATTCCAGAATTGACATGTTTCTAATACCCTACAATATGGCCACCAGGGTCACTGATTGCTCTTATCTATCAGTTACATTGCCCGATCATAATCCTATAAAAATAACCTGGGAGATTGATACTACACAATTGAAACCCTTTACCTGGAGGTTTAAATCCTATATGCTGAAGGACTCTGAATTTTAGATTTATGAGCGCTCACATTGATGTATTTATGGAAACGAATATTAATTCCTCATCTCATGCTTTTATATGGGAGGCCTTAAAAGCGTATATGAGAGGCCAGATCCTATCGTATAGCTCTCACAAGATCAGAGAAAAAAAAGAAAACTTTTGCAAATTTGGAAAACGAAATAAGAGACCTGGAGCGTGATCATGCTCACACTAAAAGTGAAGTGGTGCTCAATACCTTGTCTTTAAAACGGATTCAATATAATAACTTATGTACTAATAAGGCTGAAACTGATTTAGCTAGGACCAGCTATCATTACTACGAATTTGGCGACAAAACCAGCAAGCTACTAGCTTGGCAAATTAAAAGGGAAGAAAATGAAAAAACTATACATTCTATTATCACAGACGATGGAAGATCCGTTTTTAATCCACATGATATCAATCGTGAATTTCAATTATTCTATGAGAGACTATATAATACAGAACATGGGATTGAGAACACCAAAGAAACATCATTTTTAAGTTCATTAACCCTGCCTAAATTAGACCCTGTTGATAAAAACTGCCTGGATGCTAATATATCTGAAAAGGAGGTTCTTGATGCTATGAAATCCCTTCAAAATAATAAAGCCCCCGGGCCAGATGGCTTTCCAATTGAATTCTTTAAAACCTTTTCTGATAAACTTATAACCCCTTTAACAAACATGATCAACAAAGCACTGACTAATAAAACTCTCCCTAACTCTTTGGAATTGGCTACGATAATTTTACTACCAAAACCGGGAAAGGATCGGCAAAAATGTACTTCTTATCATCCTCTCAGTCTTCTGAACTCGGACTATAAAATTTTATCAAAGTTAATTGCATTAAGATTGGAATGTATAATCCCCAAAATTATTAATGCTGATCAGACAGGTTTTGTTAAAAATCGATATGGATCGGACAATGTGCGTAGACTTTTTCATATAATTGAAGCAGCCCACTCACAAAAGGACCCCATGCTATTACTGTCAATGGACGCGGAAAAGGCATTCGACAGGATTGAATCCAGCTTTCTCTTTCAAACTCTTGAAGCGATGAATTTTGGAACTAAATTTATTTACTACATTAAAACACTGTTCAACGGCCCTAAAGCAAAAATTTTAACAAATGGGGTCTTATCGGATATCTTCTCACTATCCAAGGGGGTCCGTCAGGGCTGCCCCTGCTCTCCATTGTTGTTCTTGATAGCCATAGAACCTCTGGCTATTCGCTCTAACAACACAATTACTGGTATTAGATTTGGGACGAGTGAGCATAAACTGGCTTTGTATGCAGATGACCTATTAGCCTTTGTGGCTGACCCTGCAAACTCCCCCCCCCTCCCCCCCCCCCCCTTTACAATATTTCCAACAGTACAGTGCAGCTTCTGGCTATAAACTAAACCTTACGAAAAGTGAGGTCCTGCCCTTAAACATACAGGACAACTATATCAAGAACTTAACCAAACCTTTGCAATGGCGCCCCAGTGGACTTAAATACTTGGGCATAAAAATTCAAACCTCTGTAGATAAAACCTTTAAAGAAAATTATATCAGTCTCTTAGACCAGGTTAAAGTAGATTTACAAAACTGGAGGGACCTTCCGTTATCACTAATTGGCAGAGTTAATCTAATTAAGATGTGCATCCTCCCCAAATTCTTATATCTTTTCCAATGCATCCCATTTAAAGTACCCAAATTTTTTCTTTAGTGACCTAAATAAATCTTTATGTAGTTTTCTTTGGAAAGGTAAATCTCCCAGAGTCAAACTATCAACTCTTCAGGCTCCATACTCTAAAGGAGGGTTAAATCTTTCCAATTTTAGATGCTATTACCTTGCAGCTCAGTTTCACTCAGTATGGTGCTGGCTACATGGGGACAAATGTGTGGCAAGATGGCTCCCTATTGAACAACACCAATTAAAACATGTTCCGTTGAAGTCTCTTCCTTTCCTAACCTCTAAGAAAATACTCTTAAACATTACTAAGAACCCTATCATTTTGAACTCTTTCTCTGCATGGCATGAAGCTCATGCTGTCATCGGTCTGAACATCTCTCTGTTTCGTAAAACTCCTCTATGTGATAATCCCAACATTTCCCATCAGATTACAGATGGAATATTGAGCAATTGGGTTAGTAAGGTCATAAAAGCAGTTGAAGATCTATATATCCAAGGTGAATTTTCAAACTTTCAACAACTGATAGAGAAATTCAAACTACCCAAACATTACTTATTTAAATATTTTCAAATTAGACACTGGATCAGCAATAACTGTTCAGACTTCCCTCATATCCCCCCGGAATCCCTGTTTGAAAAATATTTAATGTGTGAAACATTAAACACTAGTAAGGGGTTGATATCTGCTATTTGTTATTTTAAATAATAACCTTACAATATATAATAAGATTAATACAAAGAAGAAATGGGAATCAGATCTTAACATAAGATACGACAATAATGACTGGTGTAATATCCTTGAAATCTCTCAATCAGTACTAATCTCAACAAAACACAGACAAATACAGTTTAATATATTTAATAGAACTTATTATACTCCATATAGACTGCACAAAATACACCACAACTCCTCTCCAAATTGTCAGAGATGTAGAACCTGTGAGGGGGACTTGCCTCATATGCTTTGGAAATGTCCTAGCTTGGAAACCTATTGGAAATACATCATTAATATAGCTTCAAAAACTGCAAATGTCAAGATTCCCCCTGACCCGAGGATATGGATTCTGGGAGATATACAAACTCTAGATGTAAATTTTACTAAAAAATGTTTCATATTACTTGTAAAAAAATATGGTAAAATCAGCTGGTAAAAAATATATTTTGCAGAATTGGAAATCAGAGTTTCCTCCATCGCAGAGACAATGGTTAAATGAATTAACATCCTACAGCACACCTGAAAAAATCTTATTCAGTGTGAGGAGGAACCCAGAGAAGTATGAAAAGATATGGGGCTCTTTCTTGGCCTTACTACCATCATTACATTACTTTAATTAGTACGTCAGTATATAACTTGCTCCCCTTTACTATTTTTACTATTTTGTCTACTAAACTTGTATGATTTTGATTATTTGGGACCTCATACATCATTTGATTGTATTTTATTTTGATTTTCAGATGTAACCAAAGGTGAATTCATGCAATTTATATTATTTATTTATTTTATTTTTACCGTACCAGGGCTGAGGGTGGGGGTTGGTGAGGGGTTCTCATTTTGTATGTCTGTTCCTTTGTTTGTCTTGTTTGTGAAATTATACATAAAGACTTCAATAAAAATATATTTTAAAAAAATAGAGAATGAGTGGAGCAGCCGTCTTATTTCTAAACTGGATATTGCTGCCATCTTGCCCTTACATGGAAGAAGCGAATGAACAGAGGACTGAATGAACAACTGAAAGTCAGATTGTTTCAAAACCATCAGCCACAAGATTGGCCTTCAAGAAGCGAGAACACAGACAGGTAAGCGCCGACTCTCATTTGGATTTAAAAAAAAGCAACAACAAAAAACACGTTGTTTACCTGCATTTAGATTAATACATGTAACTTGTATTGTGTATTTAAGTTACCGGTATAAGATTATTTAATTTGCTTCAGAATGTGATTGTCTCAGTTCATCTGATTATTTAATTAGCCTTTTACGTTTTATCAGTGAAAATGCATGCATGTACATGTATGTTGCATAAGTTATAATATCTATCCTGTTTTAATGAGTCAACCTACAATCAGTGAAGTCAAATCAGTCTTAGTTGAGCAAGTCGGTAACGGTATTTCTTACTTTCACCATAAATTATTTATTTATATGACTTTGGTCTATAGCTGTAAAAGGCCTCAGCCTTAAAACCAGTTACCACAGTGACGTCACGCACTCAAGCATGGCTGACTCAGCGGGGCAGCTCAAATGCCAACTTTGCGGTCGATTTTAGCTCTCAAAAAATATATAATTTTTTTTATTCCCATTTATGCAGCATACAAGAGTCAAGGATGGAGATACTCTCCACTCAGAAATGTATTTAAAAATAAAGGTTCTGCATATCTGCTTTAAGTTATATACTGTATAAGGAGCAAACAGGAGCAGTTCAGACCAAGTGTGAATCTGTGCCAGGTGAAACAGCTTTAATGAAGAAGGGCGCTTTGTTGCAAAAAAAAAAAAGGGCAATTAATTTCTTTTGGTATCAACAAATCCTTAAGACTCCGCAACAGGAGCCTATAGAAGAGTTGTTTTAACTCCTTTTTTTTTTCTAGAAAAAAAACTATATGGAGGATTGCGTATTACAGTGATCATGTCAAACTTTCTGCTCTCTCTTTATTTCAAGCCTGATGAGTTAAAAAGCATTTAGTATGCACAACTCTATAATATACAGCACTGCAAGTCATATTTTGGGGAACTATCACCACAAATTATTGTAGTGATTTTCTAATTAATCAGTAGTGATTTATGATTAATCAAATATAATTAATGCAACTTATAATAAAATAATTATTAATAATAAAGAATTGCAGCATGTTGAGAAAAATACATGGCAAGAGGGTGTGGTTACAGGAAACTATGACAATGACAGCACATCCCAAAGTGTTTTTCTTCCTCTTATACAACAGCCATTTTTTTCCATGTTGTGGAAAGTCCACAAAACAAGTTAGTTCCTATTATTTGTATTATAGCAGCTAAAACGCTCAACAGTCTTTTTTTTTTCATTTTTTTGAAGTTAATAAAGCAGAAAAAAAATGCAGCTCGTCACATAACTGAGAAACCAGAAAATCCTCCATCCTGAAAAAAGTCTCCAACTGACTGTTAAAGTGCTGACACTGGAGACTCCTTCCACAAATGTTAACTAAATGCCTCCTTTCTGGTTGTTAAGCATATCAATTGTAATATGTATATTGTTACTTTTTTAAAAATATTTGTCAATTGCCTTCAGTTATGTAGTGTCTGCCATACGTGTCGCTGATAATGAGTTTAGAAATCAAGTCAAGTTTATTTCTGTAGTGCTTTTAACAATAGACATTGTCACAAAGCAGCTTTACAGAATTTGAATGACTTTAAACATAAGCTAATTTTATCCCTAATCTACAACCCCGATTCCAAAAAAGTTGGGACAAAGTACAAATTGTAAATAAAAACGGAATGCAATGATGTGGAAGTTTCAAAATTCCATATTTTGTTCAGAATAGAACATAGATGACATATCAAATGTTTAAACTGAGAAAATGTATCATTTAAAGCAGGCGTATCAAACTTGCGGGCCGGATCAGGCCTGCGAACAGGTTTAATCCGGCCCACGAGATGATTTTACAAAGTATAAAAATGAGCTGCAATTTTACAATAAAAGAAACTGCTGTTCTAAATGTGTCCACTGGGTGTCGCAATAGCAATTCTGTTAAGCAAGCAAACTGTTTGCCGTGCTGAGCGGTATAGCATGGAAGTATAGCAAGGACAGCTAGCCCGGAGCTACCTTTTCGTTCTGCCTAATAAGTCTTCTACTTTGAACATTACGCAATTTGGCACCCTCGTTGTCCCAAAATGTCTTTATCAGAAAAGAGAAAAGTCAACACAGAGTGCAGAGTTTTCCAAGACAAATGGTCATCGTCCTATTTATTTACGGAGGTGAATGGGAAACCTGTGTGTTTGGTGTGTTCACAGCACGTTTCAGTGCTGAAAGAATATAACCTTTGGCGCCACTATGAGACTCTTCATGCCGAAAAATACAACCACTTGCAAGGACAACAGAGAAGAGAGAAGGTGAATGAATTGTTGGCGGGTCTGAAGAAACAGCAGTCTGTGTTTACTCACAGCCGAGAGATCGGTGATGCTGCAGTGAAAGCTAGCTACCTTATTGCTAACGAAATTGCACTGGCTTCAAAACCATTCAGTGAGGGTGAATTTGTGAAGATGTGCATGCTGAAGGCTGCAGAGATTGTGTGCCCTGAAAAGCGTCAGGCTTTTGCAAATATCAGTCTGACAAGAAACAGTTTCAGACAGGATTTCTGATCTTTCGGCGGATGTGGACAGCCAAATGAAGCACAAAGTAAAGTCATTTATTGCTTTTTCAGTTGCAATTGATGAAAGCACAGACATTATAGATGTTGCGCAACTGGCCATATTCATCCGTGGAGTTGATGACACTTTGACCATCACCGAGGAGTTCTTGGAGCTGGTGCCAGCAACGGATACCACAACAGCAGGAGATATTTTCATCGCCCTCGTCGGAGCACTGGACAGGGTCGGAGTGGACTGGTCCCGTGCTGTCAGCCTGGCTACAGATGGTGCGCCATCAGTGATCGGGGAAAAAAGCAGGTGTCGTGACAAGATTCAGAGAGAAAGTTCAGACGCCAAATGGAGGACGTGATTTTTGGACTTTTCACTGTATTTTGCATCAGGAGGCATTGTGTTGCAAGTCATTAAAGATGGAAAATGTCATGAAGGTAGTCGTCTGAACTGTTAATTTCATCCGATCCAGAGGCCTGAATCACCGTCAGTTTGACAGCCTTCTCAGAGAGAAAGACCACAACTATGGCCTGCCATACCACACATGGTTAAGCCGAGGTGCTGTGCTGAGGTGGTTCTTTAATTTACGAGTGGAAATTGAACAGTTCATGGAAAAAAAGGGCAAACCAGTGTTAGAATTTCAGTCCACAGAATGGATACAGGACCTTGCATTTATGGTGGATGTTACAGAGCACCTGAATAACTTGAACAAAATGCTACAAGGCCGCAACAAAGTTGTCACGCAGTATTATGACAGCATACAGTGCCTTGCAAAAGTATTCATACCCCTTGAACTTTTTCACATTTTTCCACCTTACAATCAAGAACTTAAAAGTTTTTTATTGAGATTTTATTTGATAGACCAACACAGAGTAGCACATAATTGTGAAGTGAAACGAAAATGATAAATGGTCTTCAAAATTTTAAATAAAAATCTGAAAAATGTGATGTGCATTAGTATTCAGCCCCCTTGCGTCAATCCTTTGTAGAGCCACCTTTTGCTGCAATTACAGCTGCAACCTTAGACAAAGCTTTAGTTGTCGGAGATTTTAATATTCACTTCGATAACCCAGAAGACCCTTTAAAAACAGCGTTTGTGTCCATCTTAGACTCAGTCGGGATTAAGCAGGATGTCATAGGACCGACCCATAATGGTGGTCACACCCTTGATCTAATACTAACATTCAGATTAAACGTAGATAATATAGTCATACTTCCACAGTCTGAAGTTATCTCAGATCATTGTCTCATCTCATTCAAGATATGTCTGAGTAATAATATATGCACCTCACCACGCTACTGTATTAAACGTACTTTCACGTCAACTACTGCACATAGCTTTATAAATGATCTCCCAGAGCTGTCAACTTTGATTGGGTCACTGTCAGCCCCTGCAGAACTTGATCAGGCAACTGAATGCTTAGAGTCAACATTCCGCCATGCTTTAGATAATGTAGCTCCTCTAAAAAGGAAAATGGTCAGAGACAAAAAAATTAGCACCCTGGTATAATGATGACACTCGCACATTAAAACAGACCACTCGAAAATTGGAACGTAAATGGCATCAAACAAAATTGGTAGTGTTCAAATTAGCTTGGAAGGAGAATTTCCTGAAGTATAGAAAAGCTCTTAGTGCTGCGAGATCAACATATTTCTCCTCCCTAATAGAAGATAACAAAAATAATCCGAGATTCCTATTTAATGCTGTAGCAAAATTAACCAGGAATAAGTCCACTATCAACACATGCACACCTGCAGTATGTAGTAGCAACGACTTCATGAATTTTTTTAATGACAAAATTGAGAATATCCGACAAAAAATTCAAACTACTAATTTAAGGTTAGACAATGAAAGTGACCTTGTAGTTAACAATATAACTGTATCAGATCATCAGTTAGAATGTTTTACTCCCCTAAAAGAAACTGAATTACTTTCATTAATCTCTACGTCAAAAGCCTCAACTTGCGTACTAGATCCCTTACCGACACATCTATTCAAACAGATAATGCTTGGAGTAATTGAACCGCTTCTAAAAGTAATAAATTCTTCTCTTATGATTGGCTATGTACCCAAATCCTTTAAACTAGCAGTTATCAAACCCCTGATTAAAAAACCTGACCTTGATCCCTGTCAGCTGTCCAATTATTGGCCAATATCAAACCTCCCCTTTATCTCCAAGATCCTTGAAAAAGCTGTGGCACAGCAGTTATGCTCATATTTACATAGGAATAACATCCATGAAATGTATCAGTCAGGATTTAGACCTCATCATAGCACAGAGACAGCACTGGTTAAAGTAGTAAACGACCTACTGTTGGCGTCTGATCAGGGTTGTGTCTCGCTACTTGTGTTGCTTGACCTTAGTGCAGCATTTGATACCATTGATCATTCCATTCTTCTGGATAGACTAGAAAATGTTGTGGGAGTTAAGGGAATGGCCCTCTCCTGGCTCAGGTCTTATCTAACTGATCGTTATCAGTATGTTGATATAAATGGTGATATTTCTAGATGTACCGAGGTAAAGTTTGGTGTTCCACAAGGTTCTGTCTTGGGTCCACTGCTTTTTTCTCTATATATGTTACCTCTGGGCGATATTATTCGTAAACATTTTCTTAGTTTCCACTGTTATGCTGATGACACACAGTTGTATGTCTCTGCAAAACCTGATGAGAGACACCAGCTTAATAGAATTGAGGAATGTGTTAAGGACATTAGACACTGGATGCTTATTAATTTCCTTCTGCTTAACTCTGACAAGACTGAAGTACTTGTGCTAGGACCACATACAGCTAGAAGTAAGTTTTCTGATTACACAGTGACTCTGGATGGCCTTTCTGTTTCTTCACATGCAGCAGTAAAAGACCTCGGAGTGATTATTGACCCCAGTCTTTCATTCGAAACTCACATTGATAACATCACCCAGATAGCTTTCTTTCATCTCAGAAATGTTGCAAAGATAAGAAATTTAATGTCATTGCATGATGCAGAAAAACTAGTCCATGCTTTTGTTACCTCCAGGTTGGATTATTGTAATGCCTTACTGTCTGGATGTTCCAATAAGTGCATAAACAAGCTCCAGTTAGTTCAAAATGCAGCAGCAAGAGTCCTTACTAGAACTAGAAAATATGACCACATCACGCCTGTCTTGGCTCCCAATCAAATTTCGTATTGATTATAAAATACTACTATTGACCTTTAAAGCACTAAATGGTCTCGCACCACAGTACCTGAGTGAACTTCTGCTCCTCTATGACCTGCCACGCCTACTTAGATCAAAAGGTGCAGGCTATCTGCTGGTACCTCGTATAGCGAAGGCTACATCAGGGGGCAGAGCCTTTTCTTACAAAGCCCCACAGTTATGGAACAGCCTTCCAAGTAATGTTCGGGAATCAGACACAGTCTCAGCATTTAAGTCTAGGCTGAAAACATATCTGTTTAGTCAAGCCTTTTGTTAATGGTGTTTATGAGGTAAAGGAGTAGATCTGGAGGGTCCTCAGACATAGAGTGTTTTGGTAAACTGGGATGTATGGATGCTGTCAGTCCCCATTCGCTTGCTCACTCGAGTTTGTTGACGGTGTAGTGGCTGGCTGCTTTATGTCCCGGGGCTCCCTCATGCCCGTGTTACCTTCTGGCTCTCTCCTTTTAGTTATGCTGTCATAGTTAGTTGCCGGAGTCCCTGCTTGTACTCGGTGCAATATGTATACTGCTCCTACTTATTCAGGTGACATTGGGCATACCTAACAACCTGTGTTTTCTTTCCCTCCCCCCCACCCCAAATCTGTCCCTCTGAGTTACATGGAGTCAACAGGAAATCTTTTGGTGGAGAGGGTGGATACCTTGACTGGCTATCGTAGCCTGCAGGGAATCGGCCGTCAGACATTCTGTCGCATGTCCCAGACCCGGTGAAATGTAACTGAATTGTCTTGGCCAGCCCTAAGAGTCCCATCTGCATCTCATCATTGCTGAGGAGTGTGCTCCCATCACCCAATCAAGCATCCAGCCAGAGCAGGTCATGATATTTTTTACCATATTAACATGCCATTGTTGTGTGTTATGCCTGATGTAAAGACTCTCGTCTCTGCGAGCCTACCACACAGATTTAATACTTGTCATTTTTAGGGCATACCTAACAACCTGTGTTTTCTTTCTCTCTCTCTTCCCCCCCCCCCCCCCCCCAATCTGTCCCTCTGAGTTACATGTTGATCCTGGGATTGAGATGCTGGCCTCTTCTGCCCCTCGGACCTGCTTGATCCATCCTGGTGCCTTGTGTCTGGTCGGAGTTTTATCGCACCGCTCCTATGAAGGACGGCCCCATGAGGACAGTTGAGGGTTATACCTGTTAAAACTGTTAATATTATAGTCAGGCTGTCTGTTGTTGCCCAAATGAGGATGGGTTCCCTTTTGAGTCTGGTTCCTCTCGAGGTTTCCTCCTCATGTCGTCTGAGGGAGTTTTTCCTTGCCACTGTCGCCACAGGCTTGCTCATTGGGGATAGATTAGGGATAAAATTAGCTCATGTTTTAAGTCGTTCAAATTCTGTAAAGCTGCTTTGCGACAGTGTTTATTGTTAAAAGCACTATACAAATAAACTTGATTTGATTTGATTTGAAGTCTTTTGTGGTATGTCTCTACCAGCTTTGCACATCTAGACACTGAAATTTTTGCCCATTCTTCTTTGCAAAATAGCTCAAGCTCAGCCAGATTGGATGGAGAGCGTCTGTGAACAGCAATTTTCAAGTCTTGCCACAGATGCTCAATGGGATTTAGGTCTCGACTTTGACTGGGCCATTCTAACACATGAATATTCTTTGTTCTAAACCATTCCATTGTAGCTCTGGCTGTATGTTTAGGGTCATTGTCTTGCTGGAAGGTGAATCTCCTTCCCAGTCTCAAGTCTTTTGCAGCTTCCAACAGGTTTTCTTCCAGGATTGCCCTGTATTTAGCTCCATCCATCTTCCCATCAACTCTGACCAGCTTCCCTGTCCCTGCTGAAGAAAAGCATCCCCATAGCATGATGCTGCCACCACCATGTTTCATAGTGGGGATGGTGTGTGCAGGGTGATGAGCAGTGTTAGTTTTCTGCCACACATAGCACTTTGCATTTAGGCCAAAAAGTTCAACTTTGGTCTCATCTGACCAAAGCACCTTCTTCCACATGTTTGCTGTGTCCCCTACATGGCTTCTTATGCCTGTCTTTCAACAATGGCTTTCTTCTTGCCACTCTTCCAAAAAGGCCAGATTTGTGGAGTGTACGACTTATAGTTGTCCTGTGTACAGATTCCCCCACCTGAGCAGTGGATTTCTGCAGCTCCTCCAGAGTGATCATGGGCCTCTTGGCTGCTTCTCTGACCAATGCTCTCCTTGCTCACTCTGTCAGTTTAGGTGGACGGCCATGTCTTGGTAGGTTTGCAGTTGTGCCATACTTTTTCCATTTTTGAATGATGGATTGAACAGTGCTTCTTGAGATGTTCAGAGCTTGGGATATTTTTTTATAACCGAACCCTGCTTTAAACTTCTCCAGAACTTTATCCCTGACCTGTCTGGTGAGTTCTTTGGTCTTCATGATGCTGTTTGTTCTTCAGTGTTCTCTAACAAACCACTGAGGCCTTCACAGAACAAGTGTATTTATGCTGAGGGTAAATTACACACAGTAGGACTCTATTAACTAATTAGATGACTTCTGAAGGCAACTGATTGCACTGGATTGTATTTAGAGGTATCAGAGGACAGGGGGCTGAATACTAATGCACACCACATTTTTCAGATTTTTATTTGTTTAAAATATTGAAGACCATTTATCATTATCAATTATGTGCTACTCTGTGTTGGTCTATCACATAAAATCTCAATAAAAAACTTTTAAGTTCGTGCTTGTAAGGTGGAAAAATGTGAAAAAGTTCAAGGGGTATGAATGCAAGGCACTGTATATGCGTTTAAGTTGAAGTGGTCATTGTGGGAGAGACAACTCGCGGGTGGTGATGATGCTCACTTTTCTTGTCTGAAAGACGTGTGCGTGACCCAACATGCCGCAGACATGAAGCGGTTCAAAGATAAGATAACGGGACTATTGTGGGAGTTTGAGCAACGCTTTCAAATTTTTGGTGAACTGGAGAAAGACTTCAAAGTTTTTTGCTCTCCATTCACCGTGAATGCCTCTGATCTGCCCGTCAACATCCAACTTGAAATAATAGACTTGCAGTGTGACTCAGATTTGAAGGGCAAATTTGCCGCAGCTGGCTTGGACACATTTTATCAGTATCTCTTGCCAGGTTACCCCAACTTGACAGCCCTTGCTGCAAAAGTGTTATGCATGTTTGGAACCAGATATCTTTGTGAGCAAGTTTTCTCCGTAATGAACATCAATAAAACAAAGCTATGTTCAAGGCTCACGCACAAGCACTTGAATGACATCCTGAAATTGGCTGTCACTCAGGATGTGACACCTGATATTGATGCACTTGTGAAAGCTAAAATATGCCAGGTTTCAGGAGTAAAATATACAGTGGGTTGAATGCACTTAAAATGCTGCATGAGAAACACCCTGATATAGTTCTGTGAAAATGAATATCTTCTGTGGAGATTTAAAGAAAGTGAACAGTGTGTGATTTACTGTAATAATTCATAGTTCATAAGTTTGTTTTATTGAAATTGTTTATGCATTGCACAGCTTTTATTTTTCTATCAATAAATAGTGTGGCCTACAAGGCAGGGAGTAACTCAACCCTCTTGAATAGTTTCAGTTTGTATGGTGTGGTGATTTAGCTCGGAATTAAGATGTGGAAATGACAAATGAGGTATTTGATACCTAGAAGAGTTGTTTGTTTTTGTTCAATCCCAGATAGTCTGTGACTTAAAGTTGTATGCCTTTGTAGAAACACTGAGACAAAGTCTAAGTTCCAATCACTGAGGCATTGTGTTCTTGAAATTGCACCAATTTTGTCCTCAGAATTTTTAACTAATTTGAAGTGTTTTGTCACTGTGTTTTGTTTACTTGTGTTTTGTTTACAGTTTTTGTGTACAATTTTCAGAATAGTTTGGTTCAAAATAGTACAGAACATTCTGAAAATTGTACACAAAAACAAAGAAAACAATCTGAAGTTGTTATTTTTAAGCTATTATGCCATGATTTTACTGGTCCGGCCCACGCGGGAATGGATTTTCCTCCATGTGGCCCCTGAGCAAAATGAGTTTGACACCCCTGATTTAAAGAGAAAAATTAGGTGATTTTAAATTTCATGACAACACCACATCTCAAAAAAGTTGGGACAAGGCCATGTTTACCACTGTGAGACATCCCCTTTTCTCTTTACAACAGTCTGTAAACGTCTGGGGACTGAGGAGACAAGTTGCTCAAGTTTAGGGAATGTTATCCCATTCTTGTCTAATGTAGGATTCTAGTTGCTCAACTGTCTTAGGTCTTTTTTGTCGTATCTTCCGTTTTATGATGTGCCAAATGTTTTCTATGGGTGAAAGATCTGGACTGCAGACTGGCCAGTTCAGTACCCGGACCCTTCTTCTACACAGCCATGATGCTGTAATTGATGCAGTATGTGGTTTGGCATTGTCATGTTGGAAAATGCAAGGTCTTCCCTGAAAGAGACGTCGTCTGGATGGGAGCATATGTTGCTCTAGAACCTGGATATACCTTTCAGCATTGATGGTGTCTTTCCAGATGTGTAAGCTGCCCATGCCACATGCACTAATGCAACCCCATACCATCAGAGATGCAGGCTTCTGAACTGAACGCTGATAACTTGAGTCGTCCTTCTCCTCTTTAGTCCGAATGACACGGTGTCCCTGATTTCCATAAAGAACATCAAATTTTGATTCGTCTGACCACAGAACAGTTTTCCACTTTGCCACAGTCCATTTTAAATGAGCCTTGGCCCAGAGAAGACGTCTGCGCTTCTGGATCATGTTTAGATACGGCTTCTTTGAACGATAGAGTTTTAGCTGGCAACGGTGGATGGTACGCTGAATTGTGTTCACAGATAATGTTCTCTGGAAATATTCCTGAGCCCATTTTGTGATTTCCAATACAGAAGCATGCCTGTATGTGATGCAGTGCCGTCTAAGGGCCGGAAGATCATGGGCACCCAGTATGGTTTTCCGGCCTTGACCCTTACGCACAGAGATTCTTCCAGATTCTCTGAATCTTTCGATGATGATATGCACTGTAGATGATGATGTGTTCAAACTCTTTGCAATTTTACACTGTCGAACTCCTTTCTGATATTGCTCCACTATTTGTCGGCGCAGAATTAGGGGGATTGGTGATCCTCTTCCCATCTTTACTTCTGAGAGTTGCTGCCACTCCAAGATGCTCTTTTTATACCCAGTCATGTTAATTACCTATTGCCAATTGACCTAATGAGTTGCAATTTGGTCCTCCAGCTGTTCCTTTTTTGTAGCTTTAACTTTTCCAGCCTCTTATTGCCCCTGTCCCAACTTTTTTGAGATGTGTTGCTGTCATGAAATTTCAAATGAGCCAATATTTGGCATGAAATTTCAAAATGTCTCACTTTCGACATTTGATATGTTGTCTATGTTCTATTGTGAATACAATATCAGTTTTTGAGATTTGTAAATTTACAATTTGTACTTTGTCCCAACTTTTTTGGAATCGGAGTTGTATCCCCAATGAGCAAGCCTGCCACACGATGGTGGCAAGGAAAAATTCCCTCAGACACCATGAGGAAGAAACCTCGAGAGGAACCAGACTCAAAAGGGAACCCATCCTCATTTGGGCAACAACAGACAACATGATTATAATATTAACATTTTTAACATGAAGTCAGTTTCATTGATGTTATAACTCTTCATTGATGGAAACTTGAGTGCAAAACTGTTCATGACAACTGCAGTCCTAAAGTTAGCTAGTCAACTGTAGTCCTTAGCCATAAAAGCATTACTGTAAGTGTCCAGAGCATCTTCCAAGTGTGACTTTCAACTGTCCATATGAGGCCGTCCTCCACAGGAACGATGTGATGAGAATCCAACCAGACATAGGGCATCAGGATGGATCAGGCAGGTCCGAGGAGAAGAAGAGTTCAGCATCTCAATCTCAGGATTGACATGCAACTCCGAGGAGGGGAACGACACAGGTTGTTAGGTATGCCCAATGTCACCTGAATAAGTAGAAACGGTATACATTTTGTGCTGAGTGCAAGCAAGGACTCTGGCAAAACTGACTATGACAGCATAACTAAAAGGGAAGAGCCAGAAGGTAACACAGGCATGAGGGCACCCTGGAACATAAAGCAGCAGCCACTAGACCGTCAACAAACTCGAGTGAGCAAGTGAGTGGGGGACTGACAGCATCCATACATCCCAGTTTACCAAAACACTCTGTCTGAGGACCCTCCAGATCTACACCTTTACCTCATAAACACGATTAACAAAAGGCTTGTGTAAGGTCCTCTAAAATAACACTGTATTTTATACTCTATATTGGATTGCCCTATTTTCTGTGTAATTAACTCCATTTACCATAATGCCTTGTGGTTTGGAATATTTTTACTGTTCTGATCAGGGCCGTAACCAGGATTTTTCAAATACCGAGGTCAAGCATGGCTGACAGCACACCCCCCTGTTATGGGGGGGTGTGGGGGTGTGTGCTGTCAGCCATGCTTGACCTCGGTATTTGAAAAATCCTGGTTACCCCCTCACACACACACACACACTATTATTATAAGGTGTAATACTAAAGCTTACAATTCAGCAGTTCACACCCTTTCTGTCATGTGTATGCTGCAATGTAAATAATGCCAATACTTTATGTAACTGGTACTTTAGGTATGTATACTCAGTTCAAGAGTTCACTACCTTTCTACTTTTATGTCAGATAAAACACCACAGTTATGGTGCCACAGTTGTAGAATTGTTAAAATAAATGTGTCCACCACCAAATCTATCCTTGGTTTGTTATTTATTTATTTATTTATTTAAGTTGTGCCGGGGGGGGGGTGCTGTCAGCCATGCTTGACCTCGGTATTTGAAAAATCCTGGTTACGCCCCTGCCCACGAGGCACTTGATTCATCATAAACCTACAATGGTAAACTTTTGTGCTGTGTTAGGGTGTTCCAACAAAGCTGATGGGAAAGGTGAAAAGAAGTCTTTCTACAGAATACCAGCTGTGATTGAGACACAAGCAAACCAAGGAGCTTTCTGCCAGGAGACAGAGAATAAGTGCATTACTGAGTGTCTGTGAGCAAAGGAGAGCCTGAACGTTGCAACCTCCCTATTGGCTGTTTATTGGCTGTTTGTAAAAATGTATCAATTGTTGCCCTTCATCGCGGACTCGAGAGACGAGACCTGACAAATTAGTTCGTTGGTAGCAGAACAAAATGTCTGGACACAAATTGGGTTTTCAGAAAAGGAAAGAAAATAAACGCAGGGTCGAAAATACAAAAAAGGAGGCAGAAAAAGCAAAACGAGTTAAGGTAGGACAAATGGTTACTTTTCTGAGGCAGCCCGCCGTGGCTGCAGGCTTTCAGTTGTGTCATTGAATGGTTACTTTTCTGAGGCAGCCCGCCGTGGCTGCCTGTAGGCTTATTTATTATAGCCCATTTAGTTAAAATAGTTGATATAAAATGTTTATAGTTTATAGTTATGTGATGGTTGTCCTCAGTGTTCGAACTATGCCGATATTTTCGGGGGGTCCCTTTTTTGCCCTGGGGGGGTGCTTGCGCTTGTCTCGGAGCGTGGATCTCCAAACACGAGAAGCCTATCTTACGCACATATCACACGGACTCCACACACGCATCGCGTCTGAAGTCATAACTCATCAGGGGAAATCGTGTCCGCATTGGCTGGTTCAAAAAACAACCAAGTGTCAACAATGATACCACACGCAAGAACAAAAAAAACAGGCTACTCAACAACCAACCTGGCAGCAGCAGTCGTTGTCATATCGGTTTATTTTATCTTTGTTTATCTTTGCTTCCCGTTACACACGATTGCTATGTCAATAAACATCATTTTGCCAATATTTTAGAGACCCCCCAACATTTCCCAAATCATGTTTTCAAGGGATCTCATGTCTGTTTCAGGGGATCTCGGATCCCCCGAGTACCCCCGTAGTTCGAACACTGGTTGTCCTGATTTAGACTGGTGTGGTTTTTTTTGTTTTTGTTTTTTTTTTGGGGGGGGGGTTGCGCGATGTTGCACCCGGGTCCAGATTAGGGCAGAACCGGCCCTGGCTACATTTCAGGTGTAGTTTGTTTTATGTATGTATGTACTTGCATAGATGTGTACTAGGGCTGTAATGATACACCCAACTCACGATTCGATTTGTATCGCGATTTTTGACCCACGATTCGATATGCCCACAATTTTTTTTAAAATGTTTTTTTAAAGTAGTAAATTTGACTTATTAACATTTACTTACTTACATTAACTATTTAATAACAAATAATTCAGACCACTGCAGAGAATGAGTAATATGTATGCAAAAATGAACAAATGTATATCCAAAGATTGTTTTATTTCTCAAAATAATACTGTTGAGCCGGAAGCTCTGGGTTTTTTTCGGTTCTGAAAAAGTAATTTTTCCAAATCGTGTAAATCCGATAAGATTTTTTTTTTGGGGGGGGGGGTGGCTCTCTCACTGTCTCACTCTCATAGGGCCAATGATTTTCTGTGATCACGGAAAACAGATGGAAATTACGGAATTTTTATGGTGAAACATTGCTCGCGTGTCAAAATGTAACTGCCGCAGAAGGCTTCCGCCCAAGCAGACATGCCTTCAGTGTTGCCAGATATTGCTAACATTTTCCACCCCAAAATATGTTCAAAACCAGCCAAAAAGCACCTAAACCTGCCCAATCTGGCAACACTGTATGCCTTTCCGGTCAAGTGATTGTGATTGGGTTGTGGCACACCTAGCCAGCCAATGAGCTGCTTGTTTACAGATTCGCTCCCCGCGTCGCAACCAGAATGGTGACCGCTTAAAAGAAATGAATGCTCTGCCAGTGGCGAGTGTGGACGTTGCGTGACTCGCAGAAGATTGTCGCAGGTCGGCAAAAAAACGACTTACTAATAGATATAAAAAAATAAAAGTAATTTAAGTAAGTTTAAAATGTAATTTAAATAAAAAGTAAAGTATTCATAAATTGAAGTTTGGAAGCGCCTCTGTTTTTGGGCTGAGGAGAAGTTTGAAAGGGTGTACCGTGATTCTGCCTTCTTGTATCGCGATACGGATCGTGGCTCTGCGTATCGCGATTTCGATACGCATATCGTTACAGCCCTAATGTGTACTTGGTCTTCCAATATGGCGACTACCGAAATCTCGCGGCGCGGTGACGTCATGCGGGAACCCTCTATACACACTGTTGATGTGCTATCTGTAACATCTCTATGCTGTAGGCTAATTGTTTCCGCTCTTCTTGTGCAGGTGTTACTATTTTATTTATATTGGTCATTACATTGCATGCTTCTTTGGGAAGCATTTATTATCAAATAATATCTCCTGTTGTTGTTGTTATTATTATTATTGCTTATTAATAAATATAATCATTATTATTTAATTATATCTTGGGTGTATTGGCTGCTCATTTGGTTCTTTATATTTTAACATTCTGACATGCACACTGCAGACTAGCTATTAGTTCTTTCACTCAAGCTACTGATTATTTTAAATTCTGAGGAAATACACCATACACTAGCTTCAAAGGTAAGTGTAGTATTTTCGCAGTGGAGGCACCGTGCTGTTAAATTTATCATTTATTAGATTCATGCTTATTATTCTCTCTCTCTACTCATACTTGTACCCTTATGGTATCAGGAATCTCAGCCAGCTCACCACTCCACCGCTGAGAACTTGGGACCCTGTTGCGCCATTATTTATTGGGATTTAGGGTAACTCTTTAGTAGCCTATAGCCTACGGTGCTGGGTGATCAGCACCTGTTAAAAAGGGGTTACAGTTGACTAAACAGATATGTTTTCAGGCTAGACTTAAATGCTGAGACGGTGTCTGATTTCCAAACACTACTTGGAAGGCTGTTGCATAACTGTGGGGCTTTGTAAGAAAAGGCTCTGCCCCCTGATGTAGCCTTCACTATATGAGGTACCAGCAGATAGCTTGCACCTTTTGATCTAAGTAGGCGTAGCAGGTCATAAAGGACCAGAAGTTCACTCAGGTACTGTGGTGCGAGACCATTCAATGCTTTAGATTTAGATTAGATTAGATTTAGATTAGATTAGATTAGATTAGATTAGATTAGATTAGATTAGATTAGATTAGATTAGATTAGATAAAACTTTATTGATCCCTTTGGGAGGGTTCCCTCAGGGAAATTAAGATTCCAGCAGCATCATTACAGATAAACAGAGAAAAGAAATAGAGAAAAACTTGTAGATAAATTAAAATAAATTATTTACATATACAAATATAAAAAGAATAAGATATGGGGAAGAGAGGAAGGGCGAGAGAGAGGAGGAAAAAAGGGAAGGGGGCAGCAGGAGAGATATTGCACTTTATATTGCACGTTGTCCGGTATTGCTTATTGTTAGGCTAGGCTACTGCTCCTATATATATATATATATATATATATATATATATATATATATATATATATATATATATATATATTGTAGCCGTTTGTAGGAAGGGGAGGAGCACAGAAAGACGGCAGGCCAGAATAAAGTTTAATAACTTGTTTATTTTGCTCTTTCTTTGCTCAATACTACTATTGACCTTAAAGGTCAATAGTAGTATTTTATAAACAATACAACATTTGATTGGGAGCCAATGCAGTGTGGATAAGACAGGGGTGATGTGGTCATATTTTCTAGTTCTAGTAAGGACTCTTGCTGCTGCGTTTTGAACTAACTGGAGCTTGTTTATGCACTTATTGGAACATCCAGACAGTAAGGCATTACAATAATCCAACCTCGAGGTAACAAAAGCATGAACTAGTTTTTTTGCGTCGTGTAGTGACATTAAATTTCTTATCTTAGCAATATTTCTGAGATGAAAGAAAGCTATCCGGGTAATGTTATCAATGTGAGTTTTAAATGAAAGACTGGGGTCAATAACCACCCTGAGGTCTTTTACTGCTGCATGTGAAGAAACAGAAAGACCATCCAGAGTTACTATGTAATCAGAAACCTACTTCTAGCTGCATGTGGTTCTAGTACAAGTACCCCTGTCTTGTCAGAGTTAAGCAGAAGGAAGTTAATAAGCATCCAGTGTCTAATGTCCTTTACACATTCCTCAATACTATTAAGTTGGTGTCTCTCATCTGGTTTTGCAGAAACATACAACTGTGTGTCATCAGCATAACAGTGGGAACTAATACCATGTTTACAAATAATATCACCCCAGAGAAAAAAATAGTGTGTGTGTGTATATATATATATATATATATATAGTAGCCGTTTGTAGGAAGGGGAGGAGCACAGAAAGACGGCAGGCCAGAATAAAGTTTAATAACTTGTTTATTTTGCTCTTTTCAGACGCAAAATTCACTCTCTCAGCCATGCACGCGCGCACGCACACAAGTCGTCTGGCTGGGGAGAGAGCTCACTTCCTCTGCTCTCTCTCTCTCTTTTTATAGGGCGCGGTCACTGGGAAGACACACAAACACAGGTTAATTGACATCAGGTGTAGTGATTCTACCACTTAGCTTCCCTGACTCCGCCCTCCGGTCACAGACTGGCACTTGACCACGCCCCCGCTGCCACATATCCCCACCGCCTGACTCAGGCCGGGTAGCCGTCTGGCCTGCAGCCGACTCCCCCCCCCCCCCCCCCCCCCCCCGACGGGAGAGAAAACCCGCCACAACCATCTGCGCCCCTGGCCTGTGGATCACCTTGAAGTTAAAGGGTTGGAGTGCCAGATACCAACGGGTGATCCGCACGTTGGCATCCTTCATGCGGTGGAGCCACTGGAGGGGCGCGTGGTCTGAACAGAGGGTGAAAGGGCGTCCCAGCAGGTAGTAGTGGAGGGTGAGGACCACCCACTTGATCACGAGGCACTCCTTTTCGATGGTGCTGTAGCGCCCCTCGCATACCGACAGCTTTCTGCTGATGTACAGCACTGGATGGGACCCTATCCATCAGCCGCTGGAACGTAGCAGGTGCCCCAAACAGCCCAAAAGGAAGTGTGACAAACTGGCGTAAGCCAAATGGTGTGGAAAAGGCCGTTTTTTTTTTTTTTTTTTAAAGATTTATTTTTGGGCTTTTTCCACCTTTATTGGATAGGACAGTGTAGAGACAGGAAATGAGCAGAGAGAGACGGGGAGGGATCGGGAAATGACCTCGGGTCGGAATCGAACCCGGGTCCCCGGATTTATGGTATGGCACCTTATCCACCTGAGCCACGACGACCCCGAAAAGGCCGTTTTTTCTCAGGATAATGGAGTCAAGGGGTTAACCCTTTGTCAAATCCAGTGTCGAGGAAAAGCGAGCCGTGCCTAGTCGATCGAGCAACTCATCAATACGAGGCATTGGGTACGCGTCAAATTTAGACACCGCGTTGACTTATCTATAGTCTACACAGAACCGGTCCGACGTGTCGGCCTTGGGTACCAAGACCACCGGGCTGCTCCAGTCACTGTGGGACTCCTCGACGATGCCCATTTCGAGCATGGCCTCGAGTTCTTCCCGAACCACTTTTTTCTTGTGTTCAGGTAGCCTGTAAGGGTGGCTACGCACTACCACCCCCGGGGGCGTCTCAATGTGGTGCTCTATGAGGTCGGTGCGGCTGGGCAGGGGCAAGAACACGTCCGAAAACTCGGTCTGCAACTGGGCGACCTCCGCGAGTTGGGTCGGGGAGAGGTGGTCTCCACAGGGGACCGGAGAGGTACGCGATGCCAATGTTCCCTTTTGAACCTCCGGCCCCAGGTCCGCCTTCTCCGGAACCACCGACACTAACGCCACGGGGACCTCCTCATTCCAGAGTTTGAGCAGATTGAGGTGGTAAATCTGTAGCGCCCCACCCCTGTCCGTCCGCCTCACCTCGTAGTCGACGTCCCTGACTCGCCGTGTGACCTCAAAGGGTCCTTGCCACTTGGCGATCAATTTGGAGCTTGATGTGGGCAACAGTACGAGTACTTTATCTCCCGGTGCGAACTCCCTAAGGCGCGTACCCCTGTCGTACAGGCAGGTTTGCCGTTCTTGGGCCTGCCACAAATTCTCCTGGGTTAGGTGTGTGAGTGTGTGGAGTTTTGCGCGCAGGTCAATAACGTATTGAATTTGATTTTTACTGGGTGAAGGTCCCTCCTCCCAATTTTCTCGCAGCACATCTAGAATGCCACGTGGCTTACGCCCATATAACAATTCGAATGGGGAGAACCCCTTGGAGGCTTGGGGGACCTCTCGCACTGCAAATAAGGGTTCGAGCCATTTATCCCAATTACGTCCGTCCTCATGAATTTTTAATTATATTCTTGAGGGTACGATTGAACCGTTCAACTAAACCGTCCGTTTGTGGGTGATGCACGCTGGTGTGGATCGGATTAATACCTAATAACCCATACAGTTTGTTCAGTGTACGTGACATAAACGAGGTGCCTTGGTCAGTCAGAATCTCTTTCAGGATTCCAACTCGGGAGATGACACGGAAGAGCGCTTCCGCAATACTGCATGCTGAGATATTGCGAAGAGGCACTGCTTCCAGGTATCGTGTTGCATAGTCCACCAGAACTAAAATAAAGCGGTACCCTCGTGTTGACCGATCTAATGGCCCAACGAGATCCATCCCAATTCTTTCGAACGGGGTCTCAATTAATGGGAGAGGGTGCAAAGGTGCATTTGGAATGGCCGCTGGATTTACTAACTGGCATTTGCGGCACGCCGTACACCACCTATGGACATCGCCGCGAATCCCTGGCCAATAGAACCGGGCCATTAGTCGGGCTAGCGTCTTATCCTGCTCCAAGTGTCCAGCCATGGGAATAAAGTGAGCAGCCTGGAATACCAATTCCCGGCAGCTCTTTGGAATCAAAAGCTGTGTGACTTGCTCTTTAGTCTGAGTGTCCTGCGTCACTTGGTATAATCTATCCTTCATAACAGAAAAATAGGGGAAGGACGGGGTGGCGTTTGGCTGGAGCATTTGACCATCGATTACTCTCACTTGGTCAAACGCATGCCGCAGAGTCTCGTCTCGTGATTGCTCTAACGGAAAATCCGCAAGGGATTCCCTGAGAGAGGGAGGAGGAGCCTGCGGCTCCTCACTCTGACGCGGAGATGACATAGACGTCTCTGTGACAGCTGCTCCTGCCAATGCCACACCGGGACCTCCCCCTGCTAAACTACGGCAGGACCCACTCTTCACTAAATGACTCATTAATTCCCCGAATCCCGGCTAATCAGTTCCCAAAATTATCGAGTGAGTGAGGCGAGGATTAACCACCGCCTTTACTCTAAATTTTTCCCTTCGGAAAAAAATGTGGACTGATGCTAAAGGGTAGCTGTGAACATCCCCATGCACACACAACACCTTCACCCCCTGTGCTCCCCCCAATGCCTCATCTTGCACCAGGCTTTGGTGAATTGAGGTCTGATATGTATCCCCTTGGATACTCACCGGTATGCGATACGCTCCGGCCCGATCGAGGGCGGCTCCTGGCGCATCGGGGATCCGAACCACTGCGCCCACTTCCATTGCCGAGCACTGCTATTGGAGGTGGCCCGGCTCCCCGCAGCGCCAGCAAACTGGCCCGGGCTTCCTCTCTGCACCGGTGCTTTGGGACTCACTCACCTGGTGGGGGAAGAGGCAGACACAGAAGGGAAAAGTGGGAGGGCACCGCAGGTGCGACGGGCCAGCTGGGGTGGGGCCGGCCCCCGCCTCCGTGGTAGGGGAACAGGGCGAGGACGAGACACAGGAGGAGCGAGAGAGAGAGGAGAGGAAAGAAGAGGATGTCCGCTGTCCTGCCGTCAGAACAGCCGCCAAATGGTCCTCTGCCAACTCGATGGCCTGATCCAGCGACGCTGGGCGGTGGCACTGGACCCACTCCACGTTTCCCTCTGGTAGGTGGGCGATTAACTGCTCCAGCACCACCTGATCGATGATTCCCTCGGCGTCGCGGTTGTCGGCCCTCAACCACCGCCAGCAGGCGTCCTGGAGCTGCTGGCCAAACGCGAATGGCTGGCCAACTTCCTCCAGACGCAGAGCGCGGAAGCGCTGTCACTGTTGTTTGGGGGTGTGCCCCACCCGCTGGAGGACGGCCCAGCGAAGGTCCGCATAGGCCAGCCGGCAATCGGCGGGGAGCTGTAGCGCGGCCAGCTGCGCCTCGCCCGTTAGCAGGGGGAGGAGGCGTGCCACGCGCTGTTCCACCGGCCAGCCTGAGGCCTCTGCTGCCTGCTCGAAGAGCGTGAGGAAGGCCTCGGGGTCATCATGCGGGCCCATCTTAGTTAGGGTGAGGGAAGAAGGGCCCACGGCGGTGGAGATGGTGGACCCCGCCGACGTGAGGAGGTGCCGGAACGCCTGTCGATCTTCCTGTTGCACCAGCACCAGGGCCTCGAACCGGTGCTCTTGCTCCTTCCGGAGGGTGACTAGCACCTGGTGCTGGCTCTGCTGGGCAGTGGCGAGGGCGTGGACCAGGTCTGCGAAGGGGGAGGACTCCATGGGGCTGTTCTTTTCCTGTGCTCGGTCCCAGGTTTTGGCACCACTGTAGCAGTTCGTAGAAGGGGGAGGAGCACAGAAAGACTGCAGGCCAGAATAAAGTTTAATTTTGCTCTTTTCAGATGCAAAATTCACTCTCTCGGCCATGCACGTGCGTGCACACACACACAAGTCATCTGGCTGGGGAGAGAGCTCACTTCCTCTGCTCTCTCTCTCTTTTTATAGGGTGCAGTCACTGGGAAGACACACAAACACAGGTTAATTGACATCAGGTGTAGTGATTCTGCCACTTACCTTCCCTGACTCCGCCCTCCTGTCACAGACCGGTGCTTGACCACGCCTCCGCTGCCATACGTGTGTGTGTGTGTGTGTGTGTGTGCGCGTGTGTGTTTTTCTTTTTATAATCTTTTCAGTTACATACAGTGTTTCCCACAGACCAGGTAGCAATTTGTGGTGCTCCACTGTGCCGATGAGGGAATCATGCGCGGTGTTGTCATGGCGGTCGGTGGAGTCGGTCATTGGGGTGTATGCAAAGTGTTTACAGCGGGCGGTGTTCAAACACACAGTATTTTTCTTCAGAGTCACCTGCTGGGACTATTTTAAAGCTACAAGAAGCATTTGAGATTATTCAGTTCAATCTAAATTCTTTTAAGTTCTTTAAGAGAAGACAGCTAAAACAATTTTTACCAGAACCCTGCCTGGTTTCATTCCTCGACCCAACTTTACATTACAGGGCAGGCCATTAATTTGCTGGGCTGATGTTGGTGGAAAACCTGTCTCTTAAATTTATGAAAATTACTCACCAAAATTCAAGTTAAAGTTTAGTTTTTACCTTAGTTTTTTGCCTTTTTGGTGGCAATCTTTCAATCATTCTTTAGTTGACATTCAAGGAATAAATTGCAAAAAACAAGCTGGAGGTTTTTATTTTAAATATTGAACTTAACACTTACCTCAACCAATACTAAAATGAAATAAATACTATAATGTAACAACAAAATAATAATAAAATATCATAATTAGATGTAAGAAACCACTTAAGGTAACACCAAGGCAACTAACAATAATGAAAAAGCATTACCCTAATTGGTGCAAAGCCTGCATGCCCTATCAGAACATTTAATTCAGCTGCCAGTGTGTGTGCGTATCAGTGATGCAGTGATGGTTTATCTACTTCGCCAATAAAGCTAATAAAGAGGTTTCTTAAAATATTCAGATTAGAGATGCACCGATTGCAATGTTTTGGGCCGATTCCGATTTTCCATGGAGTGTGACCTGCCGATACCGATTTTGGCCGATTCCGATTTCATTTTTTCAAACCACTTCACAGCACACACAAAGACTATTTTCTTTTTATCTTTTCTTTAATAGAACATTCTGCCAGATTTTCAGTAATACATTTTCAACACCTCAAAAGTTGAAAACAAACAAAGAAAAAGACTGCTCTTTGTAAAATCTTTCTTCATGTTTGGTATTAACATATACTGAAATAGGAAATTCACACAAACATTTTTTCTTTTCCCATCCAATATCTGGCACAAAAACAACTCCCCCCTCATATATTATTTGCCTACTGCTATGGAACACACTTTCATAAGCCTGTTTAGATCTGAAAACTTATGCCTTATGGAACAACCCATTTCTTCATTCAGTATCAAAATACAAAAATAATTTCCAGTCATACTTATACCATAGCCATTCTATCATCTTTGTCAAATGTGTATTTGTAGAGTAATTTCCAATGGAATCAAGTGCAACCAAGGTTGTAAAACAAACAGACATTTTTGTTCTGTCTCTCTTTGTACAAATCTAACTAGATGTTTGGTAATAGGCTAACGTATTAATTCCTGTAATGGGAAATTCACACAACCACAAACATTTTCTTCTTTTCACATCCAATATCTGGTACAAAAAAATCACTATATTTGGGCATATAATATATCCAAATGTAGTGAATTTTTTTTTTTTGTTAACGGCGCGCGCGCCGGAGCTCGTTAGGCGCGCAGGGCTGACGCTGTTCTGCGCATGCGCAACAGAATCGGACTAGAAAGCATGTTCAAGCTGTGTCAAGCTATGTTCAGTGTAGCTGCAGTCTTTTTAGTTGCGAATTGCGAGTATTTCCACTTTCATCTCTATGTGATACACAAGTTTTGATCAGCAGAAAATCAGCATATTTTAATTCTGACCGGCCGGTCATGTGAAAATCGGCCGATTCCGATCGGCAGCCGGTCAATCGGTGCATCTCTGATTCAGATTTTATGCTTCAGATAGCATCAACTAGGCATCCCCGCGAGTATAACATTTTATTTAGGCTAGTGGGAAATCCTTATTTATTGTGAATGTCAAGCCATTATTAATAACTTGCATGAATGCTGAAGCGGGATAATGCAATAAGGCCGGTTCCTCGCGTCAAGCTGCTACTGTCTGCATCAAAACTGGTTTATAGCCTGACTCGGGGATGTCCGTTTCCTGGAAGCCAAGAAGGCGATGATAAAGCTCATCACGAGCACGACGCAGGCTACCTTTTAAAATAAGCGGTCGGAGGCGAATCGGGAAGGCTGCGTTATTTTTAATTAGCCTAACAGGCCTACTTGCAGTCCAGGTACACGCCTCTCCATCTCTCTCTGTGTACACGCCTCTCCGTCTCTGTGTGCGCGCGTGAACGGGAAGAGAGAGCACTATGAATGAACGGAAGGATACGCAACGGAATTTTTTTTTTTCAAAATCGCGAGTCTGATTGTGTGGCGCTAGGAATCCATTGTGTGGCGCTGCGCCACACAATGCTCTATGTATGGGAAACCCTGAGTTATATAACATATATATATATAAAACGTATATGAAAAAAAAGCAGTGGATCTAAGGCAGAACCTTGTGGGACACCAAACTTTACCTCAGTATGTCTAGGAAAATCACCATTTATATCAACATACTGATAGCCATCAGTTAAATAAGAGCTGAGCCAGGAGAGGGCCGTTCCCTTAACTCCCACAACATTTTCTAGTCTATCCAGAAGAATGGAATGAGCAATGGTATCAAATGCTGCACTAAAGTCAAGCAACTCAAGCAGCGAGACACAGCCCTGATCAGACGCCAACAGTAGGTCATTTACTACTTTAACCAGTGCTGTCTCTGTGCTATGATGAGGTCTAAATCCTGACTGATATATTTCATGGATGTTATTCCTATGTAAATATGAGCATAACTGCTGTGCGACAGCTTTTTCAAGGATCTTGGAGATAAAGGGGAGGTTTGATATTGGCCGATAATTGGACAGCTGACAGGGATCAAGGCCAAGTTTTTTTTAATGAGGGGTTTGATAACTGCTAGTTTAAGGGATTTGGATACATAGCAGATCCTGAGAGAAGAATTTATTACTTTTAGAAGCGGTTCAATTACTTCAGGTGTTATCTGTTTGAATAGACGTGTCGGTAAGGGATCTACTACACAAGTTGAGGATTTTGATGTGGAGATTAATGAAAGTAATTACTTTATCTTGAGCGAGGCACCTAACTCCCAACTACTCCCTGGGCGCTGTTAGCATGGCTGCCCACTGCTCTGGGTATGTGTGTGTTCACTGCTTCAGATGGGTTAAATGCAGAGAGGAATTTCACAAGAGTGTGATGAATAAAGTTGTGCTTTCTTTTCTTTCTTTTGAAATGCCCTGTTCCTGCTTATTTGCTTTTACTGATGAAGTCTGCATACAGATGATGTAGACACATGAAAATATAAAAATGGATGGATGTTTTGGGTTTTTTTTTCTTTGAGAACTGTGAACTTTGATGTTGTCTTCCAGGACAATGTCTCCATCCACAGTGCACGAGTGCTCATGCAGTGATTTAATGAGAACGAAAATCATGTAAATGATGTGCTATGGCCCTTACAGACACCACATCTCAACCCAACTGAACACTGAAAGAAAACAGTATTACAGTTTTTCTGAATTGTCTAAAGCACCATTTTCCAGACTAAACTGTCAACTGCCAAAACAACTATCAAATCAATCACACAGTTGGCAAAACTTTAAACACTGTTCATCTGGTTAGACATAATTTGCAAATCTGAATCACCCATTTTGCAAACCTCTAAACACATTCTCATTCACAAAACGCATTAGCAGTGTGGTGCACTTTGACTCAGAATGGTACACACAGGCTCCAAGGGTTAAAAACACAACTAACACCCTGTTATCATTAACACACCACCACTTAAAATTGGGCACACGTGTCCAGTCAGTGACATTCAATAAACAGGATATAAGCAGGTCAAATACAAGTGGCATGCGAGTTGGATTGTAATTTCAACAATGGGGTACGTGTCAGAGGTGATGGACAAGGAGGAGGAAGAGGAGGACAAGGAAAACTAAGAATAAGAGCTGTAATTCCAAATGAAGTTAGAGCAACACAATCATGTTCTGGTTCATGGCATGACTTTGAGGAAAGCATGACCACCGAATTTAAGCAGATTCTCAGTGGCCCCCATCGTCAGGACATAAAGAGAAGAAAACAGGTAAAATTACTATGATTTTTGGTCCCTGAAGTACAGTAAAAGTATTCAGACGGATCTCTCATTAAATCACTGCACCAAAATTCTAGAAAGGGGACATGGAAAAAAATCTTCCATACAATACTATACTGTATCTGTATTGCACAGTATTAGGGGAAACTTGCCCAGACAGTATTACAGCATGTACACATTTAACAAAAAGATTTTTCAATTCTTTTTGTAGAATTAAAAGACAGCCACGAGGGTGGATGGACAAATATATTCACAACAGGAGACTTGTTGATATGGGCCTTCAAAATAATACAGTTCAAGTGTGTGAAATACAAAAGCAGATTACTGAAGGCAACATGCATTTTGAAGGAATAAAGAGAGTGAGTCTTTCCACAATTGACCGTGTCGTGCAACACAAACCAGGTTTGTCATGAAACAAGCCTATAGAGTATCATTTGAGTGAAACTCAGAGAGTGAAAGAGCAGTATCAACATGTGCAAATGAGTGAACATTTACAGTAAATCTATAGCATTAGCATCTACATTGTATTATATTGTCTGTGAAGATTCTCAGTCATCCTGGTCATAGTAAACTGTGGGTGGTAAAAGAGAGCAACTGGACTTGCTTGAAGATTCTTGAAGACGTTTCACCTCTCATCCGAAAGGCTTCTTCAGTTCTGTCTGACTAATAGGGAGTATCAGGTATTTATCCTCAATGGATGAAAAGCAATCCTAAGGTGTCGTTGAGTCATCCTCTTGGTGTGGGTCACTGGGGGCTGGTTGTGAACGACCTCGAGAGTCATTGGGGTGATCAATGGATTGCTGGTTTTCTCTGTCCTCCTGTGAGTCACTGAAAACAGCTGGGTTTTGGTGTGCATTCAGTTGTCTGGGAAGTGTGCCAAGGACTGCATTATATAGTTATAATGCGTTATAGTTAATCACATTGTAGAAATAGTTTAAGGTGGGTGGAGCACAGAAGCACGGCAGGCCAGAACTGAGTTCTTACAAAAACTTTTATTTGCGCTTTTCAGCGTCTTATTTCGCTCGCCCACACACACACATGCACACAAGTGTCCAGGTTGGGGAGAGCTCTCTTCCTCTGCTCTCCCTCTCCTCTTTATAGGGCGTGGTCACTGGGGAAGACACACAAACACAGGTTAATTCCCATCAGGTGCAGTGATTCTGCCACTTACCTTCCCTGACTCCGCCCTCCAATCACAGACCAACGCTTGACCATGCCCCCACTGCCACATACCCCCACCGCCCAACTCAAGCTGGGGAGCCGTCCGGCCTGCAGCTGACTCCCCCCACCCTTGACGGGAGAGGAAATCCGCCACGACCATCTGCGCTCCCGGCCTGTGGACCACCTCGAACTTAAATGGTGCCAGATACCAACGGGTGATCCACACATTGGCATCCTTCATGTGGTGGAGCCACTGCAGGGGCGTGTGGTCCGAACAGAGGGTGAAAAGGCGCCCCAGCAGGTAGTAGTGGAGGGCGAGGACTTGATGGCGAGGCATTCCTTTTCTATTGTGCTGTACCTGCCCTCGCGCACCGACAGCTTCCGGCTGATGTACAGCACTGGATGGTCCTCCACCTCCTGGGACGGGACAGAACAGCCCCCAGCCCTCTGTCTGATGCGTCCATCTGCAAAACAAAGGGGAGAAAAAAGTCAGGGGCGTGTAACAGTGGCCCCCCACACAGTGCAGCCTTTACCTCAGAGAAATCCTGCTGGCATTGTTCCATCCACTGGACCGGATCTGGTGCCCCCTTTTTAGTGAGATCAGTCAGTGGGCTGGTGACGTCTGAATAATTAGGTATAAACCTACGATAGTAGCCAGTCAGCCCCAGGAACTGTCTCACCCCCTTTTTGGTCTTGGTCCTCGGGCAGGCCGCAATCGCTGCTGTCTTATTGATTTGGAGACGCACCTGCCCATTGCCCAAGTGGAAGCCCAGATACCATACTTCCAATCGCACACTTCTTCGGGTTGGCTGTGAGCCCCACTCGCCTCAGTGACCTAAGGATGGCCCTTAGGTGTTCTAAGTGCCGTGCCCAGTCATTACTATAAATAATAATATCATCCAAGTATGCGGCCGCGTAGTTGGCGTGGGGACAGAGGACCCTATCCATAAGCCGCTGGAACGTAGTGGGTGCCCCAAACAGCCCAAATGGAAGCGTGACGAACTGGTATAAGCCAAATGGTGTGGAAAAGGCCATTTTCTCTCAGGATAGCGGAGTCAAGGGGATCTGCCAATATCCGTTTGTCAAATCCAGCGTCGAATAAAAACGAGCCGTGCCTAGTCGATTGAGCAACTCGTCAATATGAGGCATTGGGTACACATCAATTTTAGACACCGCGTTGACTTTTCTATAGTCCACGCAGAACCGGACCGACGCGTCAGCCTTGGGAACCAAGACCACCGAGCTGCTCCAGTCTGTGGGACTCCTCGACGATGCCCATTTTGAGCATGGCCTCGAGTTCTTCCCAAACCACCTTTTTTTTTTGTGTTCGGGCAGTCTGTAAGGGAGGCTGCGCACTACTACCCCTGGGGGCGTCTCAATGAGGTGACGCCCCTCATTGAGACGTTCTATGAGGTGGGTGCGGCTAGGCAGGGGCGAGAACACGTCAGAAAATTCTGTCTGCAACTGGGCGACCTCTGTGAGTTGGGTTGGGGAGAGGTGGTCTCCACAGGGGACCAGAGCGGTGGGCGATGTCAATTTTCCTTTTTGAACCTCCGGTCCCAGCTCCGCCTTCTCTGGAACCACTGACACCAACACCACGGGGACCTCCTCGTTCCAAAGTTTTAACAGATTGAGGTGGTAAATCTGTAATACCCCACCCCTGTCCATTCGCCTCACCTCATAGTCGATGTCCCCGACTCGCCATGTGACCTCAAAGGGTCCTTGCTACCTGGCGATCAATTTGGAGCTCGACATGGGCAACAACACGAGTACTTTATCTCCCAGTGTGAATTCCCTAAGGTGAGTGCCCCTGTCATACAGACGGACTTGACGTTCTTGGGCCTGCCGCAAATTCTACTGGGTTAGGTGCGTGAGTTTGACGCGCAGGTCGATAATGTATTGAATTTCATTTTTACTTGTTGAAGGTCCCTCCTCCCAATTTTCACGCAACACATCTAGAATGGCACGCAGCTTATGCCAGTATAATTATTAGAACGGGGAAAACCCCGTGGAGGCTTGCGGGACCTCTCACACTGCGAATAACAGGGGCTCCAGCCATTTATCCCAGTTGCGTGCGTCCTTGCTTACAAATTTCTGAATTATGTTCTTGAGAGTACGATTCAACCGTTCAACTAAGCCATCCGTTTGTGGGTGATATACGCTGGTGCGGATAGGCTTAATCCTCAGTAACCCACACAGTTTGTGCAGTGTGCTTGACATAAACGTAGTGCCTTGATCAGTCAGAATTTCTTTGAGGATTCCGACTCGGGAGATGATGTGGAAGAGTGCTTCTGCAATACTATGTGCTGAGATATTGCGAAGAGGCACTGCTTCCGGATATCGCGTTGCATAGTCCACCAGAACTAAAATAAAGCGATATCTTCATGTTGACCGATCTAATGGCCTGACGAGATCCATCCCAATTCTTTCGAACGGGGTCTCAATTAATGGCAGAGGGCGCAAAGGCACTTTTGGAATGGCCGCTGGATTTACTAACTGGCATTCACGGCATGCCGTACACCACCTACGGACATTGCCGCGAATCCTTGGCCAATAGAACCGGGCCATTATTCAGGCTAGTGTCTTATCCTGCCCCAAGTGTCTGGCCATGGGATTAAAGTGAGCCACCTGGAATATAAATTCCCGGCGGCTCTTTGGGATTAAAAGCTGTGTTATCGGTTCCTTCATCTGAGTGTCCTGCATCACTCAGTATAACCTATCCTTAATAATGAAGAAATAGGGGAAGGACAGGGTGGCATTTGGCTGGAGCGTTTGACCATCAATTACTCTACTTGGTCAAATGCATGCCACAGAATTTCGTCTCGTGACTGCTCCAACAGGAAATCCACTAGGGATTCCCCGAGAGAGGGAGGAGGAGCCTGCTGCTCCTCACTCTGACACGATGATCAAATCAAATCATCAAATCAAGTTTATTTGTATAGCGCTTTTAACAATAAACATTGTCGCAAAGCAGCTTTACAGAATTTGAACGACTTAGAACATGAGCTAATTTTATCCCTAATCTATCCCCAATGAGCAAGCCTGTGGCGACGGTGGCAAGGAAAAACTCCCTCAGACGACATGAGGAAGAAACCTCGAGAGGAACCAGACTCAAAAGGGAACCCCATCCTCATTTGGGCAACAACAGACAGCCTGACAGCCTAATTCCTCATATTAACAGTTTTAACAGGTATAACCCTCAACTGTCCTCATAGGGCCGTCCTTCACAGGAGCGGTATGATAAAACTCCGACCAGATACAGGGCACCAGGATGGATCAAGCAGGTCCGAGGGGCAGAAGAGGCCAGCATCTCAATCCCAGGATCAACATGTAACTCAGAGGGGACAGATTGGGGGGGGGGGAGAGAGAGAAAGAAAACATAGGTTGTTAGGTATGCCCTAAAAATGACAAGTATTAAATCTGTGTGGTAGACTCGCAGAGACGAGAGTCTTTACATCAGGCATAACACACAACAATGGCATGTTAATATGGTAAAAAATATCATGACCTGCTCTGGCTGGATGCTTGATTGGGTGATGGGAGCACACTCCTCAGCAATGATGAGATGCAGATGGGACCCTTAGGGCTGGCCAAGACAATTCAGTTACATTTCACCGGGTCTGGGACATGCGACAGAATGTCTGACGGCCGATTCCCTGCAGGCTACGATAGCCAGTCAAGGTATCCACCCTCTCCACCAAAAGATTTCCTGTTGACTCCATGTAACTCAGAGGGACAGATTTGGGGTGGGGGGGAGGGAAAGAAAACACAGGTTGTTAGGTATGCCCAATGTCACCTGAATAAGTAGGAGCAGTATACATATTGCACCGAGTACAAGCAGGGACTCCGGCAACTAACTATGACAGCATAACTAAAAGGAGAGAGCCCCAGGACATAAAGCAGCCAGCCACTACACCGTCAACAAACTCGAGTGAGCAAGCGAGTGGGGACTGACAGCATCCGTACATCCCAGTTTACCAAAACACACTATGTCTGAGGACCCTCCAGATCTACTCCTTTACCTCATAAACACCATTAACAAAAGGCTTGACTAAACAGATATGTTTTCAGCCTAAACTTAAATGCTGAGACTGTGTCTGATTCCCGAACGCTACTTGGAAGGCTGTTCCATAACTGCGGGGCTTTGTAAGAAAAGGCTCTGCCCCCTGATGTAGCCTTCACTATACGAGGTACCAGCAGATAGCCTGCACCTTTTGATCCAAGTAGGCATGGCGGGTCATAGAGGAGCAGAAGTTCACTCAGGTACTGTGGTGTGAGACCATTTAGTGCTTTAAAGGTCAATAGTAGTATTTTATAATCAGTACGAAATTTGATTGGGAGCCAATGCAGTGTGGATAAGACAGGCATGATGTGGTCATATTTTCTAGTTCTAGTAAGGACTCTTGCTGCTGCATTTTGAACTAACTGGAGCTTGTTTATGCACTTATTTGGAACATCCAGACAGTAAGGTATTACAATAATCCAACCTGGAGGTAACGAAAGCATGGACTAATTTTTCTGCATCATGCAATGACATTAAATTTCTTATCTTTGCAATATTTCTGAGATGAAAGAAAGCTATCTGGGTGATGTTATCAATGTGAGTTTCGAATGAAAGACTGGGGTCAATAATCACTCCGAGGTCTTTTACTGCTGCACGTGAAGAAACAGAAAGGCCATCCAGAGTCACTGTGTAATCAGAAAACTTACTTCTAGCTGTATGTGGTCCTAGCACAAGTACTTCAGTCTTGTCAGAGTTAAGCAGAAGGAAATTAATAAGCATCCAGTGTCTAATGTCCTTAACACATTCCTCAATTCTATTAAGCTGGTGTCTCTCATCAGGTTTTGCAGAGACATACAACTGTGTGTCATCAGCATAACAGTGGAAACTAATACAATGTTTATGAATAATATCGCCCAGAGGTAACATATATAGAGAAAAAAGCAGTGGACCCAAGACAGAACCTTGTGGAACACCAAACTTTACCTCGGTACGTCTAGAAATATCACCATTTATATCAACATACTGATAACGATCAGTTAGATAAGACCTGAGCCAGGAGAGGGCCATTCCCTTAACTCCCACAACATTTTCTAGTCTATCCAGAAGAATGGAATGATCAATGGTATCAAATGCTGCACTAAGGTCAAGCAAATCAAATCAAGTTTATTTGTACAGCGCTTTTAACAATAAACAGTGTCGCAAAGCAGCTTTACAGAATTTGAGCGACTTAAAACATGAGCTAATTTTATCCCTAATTTATCCCCAATGAGCAAGCCTGTGGCGACGGTGGCAAGGAAAAACTCCCTCAGACGACATGAGGAAGAAACCTCGAGAGGAACCAGACTCAAAAGGGAACCCATCCTCATTTGGGCAACAACAAACAGCCTGACTATAATATTAACAGTTTTAACAGGTATAACCCTCAACTGTCCTCATGGGGCCGTCCTTCACAGGAGTGGGGCGATAAAACTCCGACCAGACACAGGGCACCAGGATGGATCAAGCAGGTCCGAGGGGCAGAAGAGGCCAGCATCTCAATCCCAAGATCAACATGTAACTCAGAGGGACAGATGGGGGGGGGGAGAGAGAGAGAGAGAAAGAAAACACGTTGTTAGGTATGCCCTAAAAATGACAAGTATTAAATCTGTGTGGTAGGCTCGCAGAGACGAGAGTCTTTACATCAGGCATGACGCACAATGGCATGTTAATATGGTAAAAAATATATCATGACCTGCTCTGGCTGGATGCTTGATTGGGTGATGGGAGCACACTCCTCAGCAATGATGAGATGCAGATGGGACCCTTAGGCCTGGCCAAGACAATTCAGTTACATTTCACCGGGTCTGGGACATGTGACAGAATGTCTGACGGCCGATTCCCTGCAGGCTATGATAGCCAGTCGAGGTCCCCACCATCTCCACCAAAAGATTTCCTGTTGACTCCATGTAACTCAGAGGGACAGATTTGGGGGGGGGGGAGAGAAAGAAAACACAGGTGGTTAGGTATGCCCAATGTCACCTGAATAAGTAGGAACACTATACATATTGCACCGAGTACAAGCAGGGACTCCGGCAACTAACTATGACAGCATAACTAAAAGGAGAGAGCCAGAAGGTAACACAGGCATGAGGGAGCCCCGGGACATAAAGCAGCCAGCCACTGCACCGTCAACAAACTCGAGTGAGCAAGCGAGTGGGGACTGACAGCATCCATACATCCCAGTTTACCAAAACACTCTATGTCTGAGGACCCTCCAGATCTACTCCTTTACCTCATAAACACCATTAACAAAAGGCTTGACTAAACAGATATGTTTTCAGCCTAGACTTAAATGCTGAGACTGTGTCTGATTCCCGAACATTACTTGGAAGGCTGTTCCATAACAGTGGGGCTTTGTAAGAAAAGGCTCTGCCCCCTGATGTAGCCTTCACTATACGAGGTACCAGCAGATAGCCTGCACCTTTTGATCTAAGTAGGCGTGGCGGGTCATAGAGGAGCAGAAGTTCACTCAGGTACTGTGGTGCGAGACCATTTAGTGCTTTAAAGGTCAATAGTAGTATTTTATAATCAATACGAAATTTTATTGGGAGCCAATGCAGTGTGGATAAGACAGGCGTGATGTGGTCATATTTTCTAGTTCTAGTAAGAACTCTTGCTGCAGCATTTTGAACTAACTGGAGCTTGTTTGTGCACTTATTGGAACATCCAGACAGTAAGGCATTACAATAATCCAACCTGGAGGTAACGAAAGCATGGACTAGTTTTTCTGCATCATGCAATGACATTAAATTTCTTATCTTTGCAATATTTCTGAGATGAAAGAAAGCTATCCGGGTGATGTTATCAATGTGAGTTTCGAATGAAAGACTGGGGTCAATAATCACTCCGAGGTCTTTTACTGCTGCACGTGAAGAAACAGAAAGGCCATCCAGAGTTACTGTGTAATCAGAAAACTTACTTCTAGCTGTATGTGGTCCTAGCACAAGTACTTCAGTCTTGTCAGAGTTAAGCAGAAGGAAATTTATAAGCATCCAGTGTCTAATGTCCTTAACACATTCCTCAATTTTATTAAGCTGGTGTCTCTCATCAGGTTTTGCAGAGACATACAACTGTGTGTCATCAGCATAACAGTGGAAACTAATACAATGTTTATGAATAATATCGCCCAGAGGTAACATATATAGAGAAAAAAGCAGTGGACCCAAGACAGAACCTTGTGGAACACCAAACTTTACCTCGGTACGTCTAGAAATATCACCATTTATATCGACATACTGATAACGATCAGTTAGATAAGACCTGAGCCAGGAGAGGGCCATTCCCTTAACTCCCACAACATTTTCTAGTCTATCCAGAAGAATGGAATGATCAATGGTATCAAATGCTGCACTAAGGTCAAGCAACACAAGTAGCGAGACAAAGCCCTGATCAGACGCCAACAGTAGGTCGTTTACTACTTTAACCAGTGCTGTCTCTGTGCTATGATGAGGTCTAAATCCTGACTGATACATTTCATGGATGTTATTCCTATGTAAATATGAGCATAACTGCTGTGCCACAGCTTTTTCAAGGATCTTGGAGATAAAGGGGAGGTTTGATATTGGCCGATAATTGGACAGCTGACAGGGATCAAGGTCAGGTTTTTTAATCAGGGGTTTGATAACTGCTAGTTTAAAGGATTTGGGTACATAGCCAATCATAAGAGAAGAATTTATTATTTTTAGAAGCGGTTCAATTACTCCAGGCATTATCTGTTTGAATAGATGTGTCGGTAAGGGATCTAGTATGCAAGTTGAGGCTTTTGATGTAGAGATTAATGAGAGTAATTCAGTTTCTTTTAGGGGAGTAAAACATTCTAACTGATGATCTGATACAGTTATATTGTTAACTACAAGGTCACTTTCATTGTCTAACCTTAAATTAGTAGTTTGAATTTTTTGTTGGATATTCTCAATTTTGTCATTAAAAAAATTCATGAAGTCGTTGCTACTACATACTGCAGGTGTGCATGTGTTGATAGTGGACTTATTCCTGGTTAATTTTGCTACAGTATTAAATAGGAATCTAGGATTATTTTTGTTATCTTCTATTAGGGAGGAGAAATATGTTGATCTCGCAGCACTAAGAGCTTTTCTATACTTCAGGAAGCTCTCCTTCCAAGCTAATTTGAACACTACCAATTTTGTTTGACGCCATTTACGTTCCAGTTTTCGAGTGGTATGTTTTAATGTGCGAGTGTCATCATTATACCAGGGTGCTAATTTTTTGTCTCTGACCATTTTCTTTTTAGAGGAGCTACATTATCTAAAGTATGGCAGAATGTTGACTCTAAGCATTCAGTTGCCTGATCAAGTTCTGCAGGGGCCGACAGTGACCCAATCAAAGTTGACAGCTCTGGGAGATCATTTATAAAGCTCTGTGCAGTAGTTGACGTGAAAGTATGTTTAATACAGTAGCGTGGTGAGGTGCATATATTATTACTCAGACATATTTTGAATGAGATGAGACAATGATCTGAGAGAACTTCAGACTGTGGAAGTATGACTATATTGTCTACGTTTAATCTGAATGTTAGTATTATATCAAGGGTGTGACCACCATTATGGGTCGGTCCTATGATATTCTGCTTAATCCCGACTGAATCTAAGATGGACACAAACGCTGTTTTTAAAGGGTCTTCTGGGTTATCGAAGTGAATATTAAAATCTCCGACAACTAAAGCTTTGTCTAAGGAAATAACCAGATCTGAGATAAAATCTGCAAATTCAGAAAGAAACTCAGAATACGGCCCCGGGGGCCTGTAAATAATAAACAGTGGAATTAACTGGGTAGACTTATTTTTCGAGGCTACATACATTATATGAGTATGAAGAACTTCAAATGTATTAAATTTATAACCAGGTTTTTGTGTTACACCTAGATAATCGTTATAAATAACCGCGACGCCTCCTCCTCTGCCAGTTAGACTAGGCTGGTGTATACTGTATCTAAGAGGACTCGCTTCATTTAATGCTATATATTCATTTGGCTTAATCCTGCTAAACACAGTACATTAAACTCCTGATCAGTAATGAGTTCATTAACCATTAGCGCTTTAGATGTAAGAGATCTAATATTTAATAGCCCCACCTTTAGATCAAAGGTGCTGGCAGCAGCTGTACAGTCAGTAGGATCTAATTTTATATTGATTACGTTACTGGAACAAACTCTCTGAAAATTTCTACCTTTTTGTTGAGCTCGGGGAACAGACACAGTGTCGATGTAGTGGATCCTGAGTGACGACTCTGCGCAGCTAGCAGACAGTCGGTTTAGCCTGTTCGTCTGCTCCCTGGCCTTGGCTCTGGATTGTCAGAAATTAACTAGGCCTGTTCTGAGACTATGACCTATGCTGCAGGAAATGAGAGCAGCACCTTCCCGAGTGAGATGGATACCGTCCCACCCTAACAGGCCAGCAGTGCCCTCAAAATTAGCCCAATTATCTATAAAGCCCACACTGTTTTCAGAGCACCACCTGGACAGCCAGCAGTTCAGCGACCATAACCTGCTGTAAGCTACATCGCCACGCCGCATTGGGATGGGGCCAGAGCATACTACAGCATCGGATGTCGCCTTCGCTAATTTAAACACCTCTACAAAGTTACTCTTAGTAACCTCAGACTGACGAAGGCGTATATCATTAGCTCCTGCATGGATAACTATCTTTGAGAACCTGTGCTTGCCTAGGACCCTAAGATTACCTGCTATGTCCGGCACCCTGGCTCCCGGTATACACCTGACTAAAGCTGCTGGTGCCCCTAAAGGCTGAGCTAATTTCACGTGCCGTATGATAGAGTCCCCTATAACCAGAGCTCTTCCAGGTTTCTCAGTGGGTGCATCACTAAGGAGAGCAAACCTGTTCGACACGTGACGCGGAGAGGAGTGGTGCTCCCGTGGGCGAGCCTCAGCGGTAGCTTTGGCTCTACGCTTATGCTGCCGAGCCGTCACCCATTCGCCCCGCTGTAAGGGCTCTAATGCCGGAGTTGGGGGATTGCTAACTCCACCTAGGGCGTCCAGACTTTCCCTAACAGAAACTACACTGTTCTCATGCTCACTAACCTGCTCTAAAGCCTGGACACGCGCTTCTAGCACTGTAATCTTCTCCGTCAGAGAGCTAACTAATCTGCACTTATCACAAATAAAGCTAATAAAGCTATCGCTAGTGACGGAGGAAGAATGACTAAACATCCTGCACTCAGCACACTGAACAGGCTGAAGGTGTGCCATGATGAAAAGATTCACGTACCTTAAATGAAGATCTGTTGATATTAAAGCAGATCAGATGTGGATGGCCTCCGCTTGTGGTCTTTACACAGGAGGAGAGAAAAAGAAAGCTTGATGATGATGTAGATGGCTCAGTGACAGCTGCTCCCACCAATGCCACACTGGGACCTCCCCCCGCTAAATTATGGCAGGCCCAATTCTTCACTGAAGGTGCCATTAATTCCCTAAATCCCGGCCAATCAGTCCCCAAAATTATCGAGTGGGTAAGGCAAGGATTAACCTCCACCTTTACTCTAAATTTCTCCCCTCAAAATAGAATGTGGACTGACACTAAAGGGTAGTTATGAACATCCCCGTGCACACACAACACCAATTGTACTCTCCCCAATGCCTCGTCTTGCACCAGGCTTTGGTGGATTGAGGTCTGATTACAGCCGGAGTCCACCAAAGCCTGATACGTATCCCCTTGGATACTTACCGGTATGCAATACACTCCGGCCCAATCGAGGGCGGTCCCTGGCGCATTGGGGATCCGGACCACCGCGCCCACCTCCATCGCCGAGCACTGATGCTGGAGGTGCCCCGGTTCCCCGCAGCGCCAGCATACCGGCCCAGGCTCTCCCCCTGCACCGGTATTCCGGAGCTCACTCACCTGATGGGGGGAAGACACAGACACGGAAGTAGGAAACGGTAGGGCACCGCGGGTGCGGCGGGACGGCTGGGGTGGAGCCAGCCCCCACCTCCACGGTGGGGGAATGGGGCAAGGACAAGGAACAGAAAGGGAAAGGGAGAGAAAAGAGGGGAGAAGAGGAGACACGCTGTCCTGCCATCGGAAACAGCCGCCATATGGTCCTCCGCCAGCACGATGGCCTGATCCAACGACGCCGGGCGATGGCACTGGACCCACTCCGCTGTTCCTTCCGGAAGCCGGGCGATTAATTGTTCCAGCACCACCAGGTCGATGATTCCCTCAGCATCACGGTTGTCGGCCCTCAGCCACCGCTGGCAGACGTCCAGGAATTGCTGGCTAAACGCGAACGGCCAGCCGACCTCCTCCAGGTGCAGCGCGTGGAAGAGCTGCCGTTGCTGCTCCAGGGTGCGCCCCACACGTTGGAGGATGGCCCTGCGGAGGTCAGTGTAGACCAGCCGGCTGTTGGCAGGGAGCTGTAGCGCAGCCAGCTGCGCCTCGCCCGTTAGCAGGAGGAGGAGGCGCACCGCGTGCTGTTCCACCAGCCAACCCCGCACCTCTGCTGCCTGCTCAAAAAGAGTGAGGAAGGCTTTGGGGTCGTCATGCAGACCCATCTTCATTAGGGTGGTGATGGTGGACCCCGCCAACGCAGGCTTCGAACTGTTGTTCCTGCTCCTTCCAGAGGGCGACCAGTGCCTGGTGCTGGCTCTGTTGGGCCATGGTGAGGGCATGGACCAGGTCCTTGAAGGGGGAGGACTCCATGAGGCTGTTCTCTTCTGTACTCCGTCCCAGGTGTCGGCACCACTGTAGAAATGGTTTAAGGTGGGTGGAGCACAGAAGCATGGCAGGCCAGAACTGAGTTCTCACAAAAACTTTTATTTAAGCTTTTCAGCGTCTTATTTCGCTCGCCCACACACACACACACAGACACACACACAAGTGTCCAGGTTGGGGAGAGCTCTCTTCCTCTGCTCTCCCTCTCCTCTTTATAGGGTGCGGTCACTGGGGAAGACACACAAACACAGGTTAATTCCCATCAGGTGCAGTGATTCTGCCACTTACCTTCCCTGACTCCGCCTTCCAATCACAAACCAATGCTTGACCACGCCCCCACTGCCACACACATATATATATGGCAATAAATGTAATTATGTTCATTAAAGGTCATTTTTTTCTTTTTTTTTTTCCCCCAAGATGGCGGCACGCATGGTTGCAGCGGCTCACGGCTCCCCTTTTCAGTGCTCTTTTTTTTTTGTATTTCTTTCTTGCTTGTTTGTGCACTGCGAACATCCAGTACACCCGCCAGACACTTTTGGCCATCGGTGACCAACACCGGATATCTGTTTCGAACGACTTTCACTACACGCATAACATCCCAGATGACATAGCGAGACCGCCGGGCTTTCCGTGGATTGTTGTCAGGTCTAGGAGGCGGAGCAGACGGAGGAGGGAGAGGAAGCAGAAGTGGGGCCGCAGGTCCGGTGCTATACTAAGGCTAAGAAAACAACCACACAAGCCACCTCTACCGAGCCTGTATCTCTCCAATGCCAGATCCCTGGTGCATAAAATGGATGACTTGGAATTACAACTCGCTGGAAATCGCTATGTTCGTGACTGCTGTGTTTTAATTATCACAGAAACCTGGCTTCATCCGGAAATACCTGATGCTAGCTTGCAGTTAGCAGGTCGTACTCTGCTCCGCTGGGACAGGACTGAGGACTCCGGTAAGAGCAGAGGAGGGGGGCTCTGTACTTATGTGCATGATAATTGGTGTAACAATGGAACAATTATAGACAAACACTGTTCCCCAGACCTCAAGTACATGTCTGTAAGATGCCGGCCTTTTTTTCTACCGAGAGAGCTAACTGTCACAGCTGTGTATATCCCACCCGACGCCTGTGTAAACACAGGGCTCTCTCTCCTGCTGAACACCATAAACGAACAGCAGCGAGCCCATCCTGATGGTGTTCACATAATCGCAGGAGACTTTAATAAGGCCAACTTGAAGACTGTACTGCCGAAGTTTAACCAACATGTTAAGTGTTCCACTAGAGGGGAGAACACTCTGGATCATGTTTACTCCAACATCAAGCACGCGTACAGAGCCATACCCCTCCCCCACCTCGGCCAGTCAGACCATCTTTCCCTTCTGCTCTCCCCAGCCTACACCCCTCTCAGACGCAGAGCCAGGCCAACCACAAGGACTATCACAACCTGGCCTGACAATGCACTCTCCAAACTACAGGACTGCTTTAAATGGACAGACTGGGACTTATTTGAACACCAGGAGCTGGAGACATTCACAGGAACGGTGCTGGACTATATCAAGTTCTGCATTGGGAATGTGACGGTGGATAAAAACATCCAGGTTTTCCCAAACCAGAAACCCTGGATGACCAGCCAGGTCTGCTCACTCCTCAGGGCTCGTGACGCTGCCCTGAGAAGAGGTTTCTTCTTCTTTCTTCAGGTCAGGTGACAGAGCTCTGTACAGAACCGCTCGAGCTGATCTGAAAAGAGGAATAAATAAAGCCAAGGCGGACCACAGGCTGCGTATAGAGTCCCACCTGTCCAGCAACAATACACGGGAGGTGTGGCAGGGCATACAAGACATCACAAACTTCAGAGACTGTGATGAATCAACAGGAGACTGGAGTGTGCCGCTGGCAGAGGAGCTAAATTGCTTCTTTGTTCACTTTGAAACATCTCAGCAGCACTCATCTGCTCCAGCCCTGCCCCCCCCCCCCCCCCCCCACCACCACCACCACCACACAGTTCCTACACCACTCCATTCACTGTACAGGAGCATGATGTCGGACGGGTGCTCCTGGCAGTGAACCCCAAGAAAGCTGCCGGCCCAGATGGTGTACCTGGTAAGGTGCTCAGAGCATGCGCCCACCAGCTCGCGCCCACCAGCTCGCCCTTACCTTCACCAGGATCTTTAACCTCTCCCTGGCTCAGGCAGTCATCCCACTCAGGCAGTCATCCCGCCCAGCCTAAAATCAGCAACAGTAATCCCAGTGCCGAAGAAGTCTCCCGTCACCAGCCTGAATGATTACCGTTCTGTGGCCCTCACCCCAGTAATCATGAAGTGCTTCGAGAGACTAGTTCTTCAGCACATCAAGGACCACCTCCCCCCAGACTTCGACCCCTACCAGTTTGCATATCACGCGAACAGATCCACAGAGGACGCTATCGCCGTAGCTCTCCACTCTGCACTGAATCACCTGGAGCAGCAGCAGAGCTACGTCCACATACTCTTTTTGTGGATTACAGTTCAGCTTTTAACACAATAATCCTGGACATCCTTATCAGTAAACTGGACACTCTCGGCCTCCCCCCTCTCACATGTGCCTGGATAAAGGACTTTCTTACCAACCAGCCCCAGACTGAGAGACTTGGACCCCACTTCTCCTCCACCCGCACGTTGAGCTCTCCACAGGGCTGTGTGCTGAGCCCCCTCCTGTACTGCCTCTACACCCACGACTGTAGTTCAACCCACAACAACAACCTTATCGTCAAGTTTGCTGACGACACCACAGTGGTCGGACTCATCTCAAAGGGAGATGAAGCAGCCTACAGAGAGGAAGTCCTGAAGTTGGCAGCCTGGTGTTCAGAGAATAACCTCACTCTGAACACCAAGAAAACCAAAGAGCTTATCGTTGACTTCAGGAAGCACAACCTAGCCCCCCTTTACATCAACAACGAGTATGTGGAGAGGGTCCACACCTTCCGGTTTCTTGGCGTCCTCATCTCTGCCGACATCTCCTGGTCAGAGAACACTACAGCAGTCATTAAGAATGCTCAGCAGCGGCTACACTTCCTGAGAGTCCTCAGGAAGCACAACCTGAACTCCAACCTGCTGCTGACCTTCTACCGCTCATCCATCGAGAGCCTGCTGACGTACTGTATCACAGTATGGTACAGCAGCTGCACTGCTGCAGACAGGGAGAGGCTCCAGAGAGTAGTAAAGGCAGCACAGAAGATCATCGGCTGCCCTCTCCCCTCCCTGATGGACATTTACACCTCCCACTGCCTTAGCAGAGCTAAGAACATTATCAAGGACAGTTCCCACCCTGGCTTTGATCTGTTTGACCTGCTGCCCTCAGGGAGGTGCTACAGGTGCATCAGGACAAAAACAAATAGATTCAAAAACAGCTTCTTTCCAAAAGCCATAACCACCCTGAACTCGAATATGCTCTGACTTTATAGTGTAACCCCCTGTGCAATACTTCATAATGTGCAATACTATACTTTATAATATGACTCTTTTGTTAATGGTGTTTATGAGGTAAAGGAGTAGATCTGGAGGGTCCTCAGACATAGAGTTTTTTGGTAAACTGGGATGTATGGATGCTGTCAGTCCCCACTCGCTTGCTCACTCGAGTTTGTTGACGGTGCAGTGGCTGGCTGCTTTATGTCCCGGGGCTCCCTCATGCCTGTGTTACCTTCTGGCTCTCTCCTTTTAGTTATGCTGTCATAGTTAGTTGCCGGAGTCCCTGCTTGTACTCGGTGCAATATGTATACTGTTCCTACTTATTCAGGTGACATTAGGCATACCTAACCACCTGTGTTTTCTTTCTCTCCCCCCCCCCCCCCCCACCCCAAATCTGTCCCTCTGAGTTACATGGCGTCAACAGGAAATCTTTTGGTGGAGACGGTGGGGACCTCGACTGGCTATCGTAGCCTGCAGGGAATCGGCCGTCAGACATTCTGTCGCATGTCCCAGACCCGGTGAAATGTAACTGAATTGTCTTGGCCAGGCCTAAGGGTCCCATCTGCATCTCATCATTGCTGAGGAGTGTGCTCCCATCACCCAATCAAGCATCCAGCCAGAGCAGGTCATGATATATTTTTTACCATATTAACATGCCATTGTGCCTCATGCCTGATGTAAAGACTCTCGTCTCTGCGAGCCTACCACACAGATTTAATACTTGTCATTTTTAGGGCATACCTAACAACGTGTTTTCTTTCTCTCTCTCTCCCCCCCCCCCCCATCTGTCCCTCTGAGTTACATGTTGATCCTGGGATTGAGATGCTGGCCTCTTCTGCCCCTCGGACCTGCTTGATCCATCCTGGTGCCCTGTGTCTGGTCGGAGTTTTATCGCCCCACTCCTGTGAAGGACGGCCCCATGAGGACAGTTGAGGGTTATACCTGTTAAAACTGTTAATATTATAGTCAGGCTGTCTGTTGTTGCCCAAATGAGGATGGGTTCCCTTTTGAGTCTGGTTCCTCTCGAGGTTTCTTCCTCATGTCGTCTGAGGGAGTTTTTCCTTGCCACCGTCGCCACAGGCTTGCTCATTGGGGATAGATTAGGGATAAAATTAGCTCATGTTTTAAGTCGCTCAAATTCTGTAAAGCTGCTTTGCGACAATGTTTATTGTTAAAAGCGCTGTACAAATAAACTTGATTTGATTTGACTCTCTCTGTGCAATACTTTATAATGTGCAGTACCTCACTCCATAATGTGAAACACAACACATACGCCTCAGGACTGTGCATCTTACACCCTCACCTTTTTTTTTCTTTTCTTCACACTGTTTGCACTGTTATTGGAGTTGCTTTTAATCTCATTGTACATGGGTATAGTGACAATAAAGGCATTCTATTCTATTAATTGACCTCTTAAGGCTCTTTCTTTTCATACAGTATCAAAATTCATTGTTTATGTCCTTTCAAAAGCTCTCTCTTCATGCCACTTGGCTCTTTTTCTCCTGTTATCCTCCTTCCTGGCAGTGTCACTCTTTTTGCATGTGTCATAAATGCACCTCTGCCACTGTGGCCTCTCATGCCCCTTTTCCACCAAAGCAGTTCCAGGGCTGGTTCGGGGCCAGTGCTTAGTTTGGAACCAGGTTTTCTGTTTCCACTGACAAAGAACTGGCTCTGGGGCCAGAGAAACCGGTTCCAGGCTAGCACCAACACTCTGCTGGGCCAGAGGAAAGAACCGCTTATGTCAGCGGGGGGGGGGCGAGTTGTTAAGACCAACAACAATAACAAGACCGCGAAAGATCGCCATTTTTAAGTGACGAGAAGCATACAAATGCGAAGTCAGCCATTATTATTATTGTTGTTGTTGCTGCTGCTGCTTCTTCCGTGTTGTTTTTGCTTCGATATTCACGCCAAGGTTTAAGCAAACGTAGCGACGTAACTGACGTATACAGCGACGCAATGACGTATACAGTGACGTAATGACGTGGCACCACGAGCTATGGAAAAGCAAACTGGTTCTCAGCTGGCTCGCAAGTTGAACGAGTTGTGAACCAGCACCAGCACTGGCCCCGAACCAGCCCTGGAACTGATTTGGTGGAAAAGGGGTATATGTTACAGTATCCTTCCACTTGTGCAGTACTCCACCACGCTTCAGAATGTCCTTGATGGTATCTTTGTATCTGAGCAATGGACACCCAATCTTTCTAAGACCCGCCAGTTCACCAAAGAATAGTGCTTTGACCAACCTATCATGTAGTTGACGTACAATATGTCCCACCTATCGCAGTCGATTTCTCATATGATCTCAACATCAAGGTCAAGGTTCTTTACTGTCATTTGCATGTTTTACATGTAAACAAAATTTGTGCCTCAGGGCCAGCAGCATATATAAATAGAAGAATTAAAATAAAAAATAAATATAAAAATAGAGTAAGGGAAAAAAATAAGTGCAACCATGATTAAAAAGTGTTCAGGTGAACAGTAAAAACTTCAATATGTGCAAAAATGCAAAATGAGGGGGGTGGGGGGGCAGCATCAGAGCTTAGGCTTTGTGTTCATTAGTCTCACAGCTTCTGGGAAGAAGCTGTGTTTGAGCCTTGATGTTTTGGCCCTGATGCTGCAGAGTCTTTTTCCTGAGAGGAGGAGGCTGAATAGTCTGTGTGCTAGGTGGGTGGAGTCACCCATGATGCGGGCCACTCTGCTCCTGCACTGGCTGTTGTAGATGTCTTCTATGGATGGCAGGCTGCAACGGGTGATGATCTGTGCTGTGCGCACCACCCTCTGCAGAGCCTTCCTGTCCACAGCCGAACAGTTTCCATACCAGGAGGTGATGGAGGTGGTCAGTGTGCTCTCCACCACACACCTGTAAAAGGGCTCCCAGGACCGCAGGGCTCAGTCTGGCCTGCCTTAGCCTCCTCAAAAAGTAGAGGCGTTGATGGGCCTTCTTAACCACGCTGGCTGTGTTTGTGGTCCACTTCAAGTCGCTAGAGATGTAGACCCCCAGGTACTTGATACTGTGGACCATCTCTACAGCTTCTCCTCCGATATAGAGGGGGGAGGGGGTGTGGTCACCTCTCCTGAAGTCCACAACCATCTCCTTTGTTTTCCCCACATTGATGCAGAGATTGTTGTCCCTGCACCAGTCCACCAGGTCCTCCACCTCCTGTCTGTATGCTGACTCATCGCCATGGGATATCTGTCCCACCACTGCTGTCATCCGCGAACTTCACAATATGACTGCCCGGATGTTTAGCGGAGCAGTCATATGTGAACAGAGTGTAGAGCAGGGGGCTAAGGATGCAACCCTGGGGGGAGCCAGTGTTGAGGATGATGGTAGAAGAAGAGACACACTGTCTGTGGCCTGTGTGTCAGGAAATCCAGTACCCAGTTGCAGAGTGGTAATTCAAGCAGCAGCAATTTGTTGACTAAAGTCTGCGGGTCGATCATGTTGAACACCGAGCTAAAGTCCAGGAAAAGCAGCCTCACGTAGGCATCTCTGCTCTCCAGGTGGGTGAGAGCAAAGTGGATGACAGATGAGATGGCATCCTCTACAGACTTGTTTTTCCTGTACACGTACTGGTCTGGGTCCACATTTATGTCCACCTTCTTCTTAATGTGGTCCATGACCAGGCATTCGAAACATTTTATGACTATCAGGATGAGAGCCACCGGTCGATAGTCATCCATGCTCCTTGCTGCTGCACACTTGGGCACTGGAACGGTGGAAGATGTCTTCAGACACACTGGCACCACAGCCTGGGAGAGGGAGTTGTTAAAGATGTCTGTCCACACCTCAGTGAGCTCATGTGCGCAGGCCTTCAGGACCCTCCCTGGGATGTTGTCTGGTCCTGCTGCCTTGTGTGGATTGATGCACTGCAGAGTCCTCCTCACGTCGTCTGCTGACACGTTGAATGATGGTAGCTCACCCTCTGGGATAGTGAGCCTGGTGCGGGTAGGGGGATCGGCGGGTTCAAAATGGGCATAGAAGGCGTTGAGGGCATCTGGCAGGGATGGGTCCCAAGGACACTCAGTGTTCTTCCTGTTGTAGCCTGTGATTGCCTTTATGCCCTGCCACATGCTCTGAGGGTCATTGGATGCAAAGTGGCCCTGGATTTTGTCAGCATGTGCTCTTTTTGCCTGTGTCACACCCACTTGGAAGTCCCTCCTCACCACTCTTAGTGCCAGTGCATCTCCAGGCCTGAAAGCTGTGTCACGTGCTCTCAGGAGATGCTGAACCTCACCATTCATCCACGGCTTCTGGTTGGGACATGTGGTGACGGTCTTGGTGGTGGTGACGTCATTGATGCATTTCTGGATGAAGCCGGAGACGGCCGAGGTGTACTCCTCCAGATCTACACCTTCACCAGTGGTATCAGCTTCTCTGAAGACCCGCCCGTCCGTCCGCTCAAAGCAGTCCTGCAGTGCAGGGACTGCTGTGCTGGGCCACACAGTGATGGTCTTCCATGTTGGTCAGTTGTTTTTCAGCACAGGTTGATGGGCAGGGACCAACAGGATGGAGATGTGATCAGAGAAGCCCAGGTGGGGCCGTGGCACTGCAGCATATGCACCCCACTTGCTGGAGTAGACCTGGTCCAGAGTATTGCCTCCCCTGGTTGTAATGTCTATGTTCTTGTAAAACCGGGGCAGGCAGTCCATCAGGCGGGCACGATTAAAGTCCCCAGCAATCACAAAAAATGCCTCTGGGTGTTGATCCTGCAGCTCGCTGATGTGCGCATGCAGCTCCGTCAGCGCCGTGCCAGAGTGTGCGCTCGGAGGAATGTAAACAATCACCAGCAGCACTACCGTAAACTTCCGAGGCAGGTAATGCAGGCGGCACTTTAGCGACATAAACTCCACAGATTCAGAGCAATGCTGGCTTACCAGGATGCAGTTTGTGCACCAGTTCTTTTTGATATAAACACACGTTGATATAAACTCCACCATGGCTTTTCCCTGACAGCTGATCGTGGTTGTCGCAGAAGAAAAGTAGTCCATCCAGGTGGTACACGGAGTCCGGCATGTTGTCATTCAGCCAGGTTTCAGTGAGCAGGAAAGCACAGCAATTCCTCATCTCCTTGTGAAAGTTCAGTCTCAGCCTAAACAGGTCAATCTTGTCCAGCGAGCAGATGTTAGACAGGAACAGAGTTGGAAGAGAGGTTCTGTTATTAGCCCTTAGCCTAGCTAGTAGGCTGGCTTTCTTCCCCCTCTTCTGCCTCCAGGCGCACCATTGTCTCCTTGCGGGCTGCTGCTTTGTTTTCCTTCATCCACTCTCTTTTAAATGTCCTAACGCTGCCTTGACGTCTGGTTTCAGTCCCACATTCAGATTCCCCAGAATAAATAGGTCCTGTGTGCTGTATTTCAGCCTCAGTTTGTTGCAAGAGTTAATAGAAAAGATAGGAAGGGGTCGTACGCTAACCGGGAGCCGAGAAGTCGCTGCACCACTGCATGCTGCCATCTTACCACTCATTTGATCTTACAAGTCATTCAATATTTTCAGACTTAGCATAGTCCAGAACTTCATAATTTGTGACATAATCATCCCATTTGATTTTAAGAATAGATCTGAGATGCCATTGCTGGATAGTTCTTAGATTTCCAGTATGATGGCGATAAAGAGCCCAAGTCTCGCTTCCGTACACCATCACCGGTATAACGCATTGATTGTACACCAAGTTTGGTTTCAGTTGTTAGTTCTCTATAGTTGAAGACTCTAAGTCTGCCAAAGGCACGTGAAGCAGCTTGGATACGTACAGCTTTGTCTAGCTTGCAGTCACTGCTGACATAACTTCCAAGGTATATGAAGTGATCCACTTTTGTCAACTTTTGTCCATTGATGTAAAAATGTGCTTGTTCTCCTACACTCATGGTTTCTGTTTTCTTGGTGTTGATCCAAAGACCCATTTTTTGTGACACATTGTTATAAGAAGATAAAAGGAGCTGAAGTGAAGTGGCATCATTGCAAAAGATTGCCATATCATCAGCATACTGAGCTTCTCTCTCATATATTTCGTAAGTACCTTGGTTTTGGATTTCAAGCGTCGAAGATCAAATATGTCACCATCATATCTGAAGTGAACCTTGAGGCTGTGGGTGGGATTGATGTTCTTGAAGGCGAGGGTGAGTAGTATAGCGGCATATGTTCCAAAGAGGATAGGAGCAATCTTACAGCCTTGCTTTACTCCACTGTTGTACTCGATGGGTTCAGTCAGTTCTCCGTCAATGATCAGTCTTGCATGTACATCTGTATGTAGTTTCTTGATAATATGGCTGAGCTTAGGAGAACAGCCCAATTTCACCAAGATCTTGAGAAGAAGCTTATGATTTACACAGGCGAAAGCCTTGGTGAAGTCAATAAAGGTGATGTGCAAGTTTTGTTGCTGTTCTCTGGACTTCTCCATTATCTGTCGCAGGGTAAAGATGCTATCGATAGTGCTTCTGTATCCTGACTGAGAGTCAGGGTAGACTAACTCAGCCAGATGCTGGAGCCACTGAAGGAGGACATCAGCAAAAACTTTTCCTGCGACGCGAAGCATGCAGTGTCATTTACAAAACTAATTGTCTATTTTCACTGTGTATAGAGAATGTTTGGATTGGACTCCATGGAGACTCCTCATGAATGCATCTTCTTGAATGAAACTGGCTTCAATCTCATGAAAAAGAGAAGTCACAACATAATTGGTCAATGTGCCATTGCAGAAGTGCCTGGTCACCATGCTGGCCATATGACCATATGTACTGGCATCAGCATCTATGAGGCTCTCTACCTCCATGTTCCTTTTTTTTTTAAATATATTTTTATTGCATGACAGGCATATTAAAGTACAGTATGTCATATTATTTTCCCATTTTCCCCCTCCCCCCAGTCTTACATACACTCTATTACATTTATACTGTAAACAAACATCAGAGCAAAAAAAAAAAAATCATACATCTGAAAAACAGTCCTTCCTTCTTAATGTAATGAGTCGGGTTTACCATGGAACAACAACCCTGTAGGTAGCTTCTTACGGAATGTTCACAATAAGGTGAGTGGTACAATTGTCCTGTAGTGTCTTTAGTTTAGCTATGTAAGCAGTCATGGGGCCTCATACAGACTCAAATTTTTCTGATGATCCTCTCATGTTATACTTAATTTTCTCCAAATGTATGAATAGCATTAGGTCCTTGAGCCACAGAGATGTTTTGGGGGCATATGGAGATTTCCAGCCCAACAATATTCTCCTGAGTGCTAATAATGATGCAAGGGCAATACTGTCAGTAATGTTCCTCCTAGTAGTTCTTTGATGGTTTGGTAATATTCCAAAAATGGCAGTTTCTGCACACGGTGTTAACACCACATCCAAGGCCTCTGCAAGGTGTTTGAATATATTTGTCCAGTAGTTTCGTAGTTGAGGGCACGACCAGAATATGTGTGTCATGTTTGCCAGTGACATATGGCATCTATTACAGGTATCCATGACCTTAGGGTATATTTTAGATGGTTTGGAGTTTGTATAATAAATACGATGGACAATCTTGAATTGTATTAGACTGAGCCTGGCACAGGATGTACTGCCATTCACTGGAGCGATTGCACCATCCCGCACATCTCCATCAATACCTTGACCAAGTTCCTCTTCCCAGCCTTGTTTAATTATATCAAGAGAGGATTCTGTGAAAGAGGAGATTTTGTAAAATTTTGATACCAGGCCTTTTTGGTAATGTGCAGAATTAAGTCAACTATTGAGTTTGGGGGAGTATTGGGGAAGGAAGGATCATTTATTTTGACCCAGTTACGGACCTGGAAGTATTGGAATAGATGTGATTTTGGGAGACTAAATTTTTCACATACCCTCCTAGAACTGCCACCTTATTGTGGTGGAGGGGTTTGTGTGCTTGAATGATCCTAGGAGCTATGTTGTCGGGGGCATTATGCCCCTGTCAGGGTTTCCCAAGGCAGACAGGTCCTAGGTGACAGGCCAGACTAAGAGCAGTTCACCAAAACCCCTATGGAGAAAAATCTGAGGACCGTGACGTCGCCCGGGATGACGCAGCCGGGGCCCCACCCTGGAGCCAGGCCCGGGGTTGGGGCTCGTATGCGAGCGCTTGGTGGCCGGGCCTTTGCCCATGGGGCCCGGCCGGGTTCAGCCCGAAGAGGTGACGTGGGCCCGACCTCCACCCACAGAGGTAGCAGTAGGGGACTGGTGCAATGTGGATTGGGTGGCAGTCGAAGGCAGGGGCCTCGACGACCTGATCCCCGGACACAGCAGCTGGCTGTTGGGACATGGAATGTCACTTCGCTGGGGGGGAAAGAGCCTGAGCTTGTGCGGGAGGTTGAGAGGTACCGGCTAGAGATAGTCGGGCTCACCTCCACGCACAGCTTGGGCTCTGGAACCCAGCTCCTCGAGAGGGGCTGGACTCTCCACTTCTCTGGAGTCGCCCGTGGTGAGCGGCGGCGGGCTGGTGTGGGCTTGCTTACAGCTCCCCAGCTCAGCCGTCATGTGTTGGAGTTTACCCCAGTGAACGAGAGGGTCGCCTCTCTGCGCCTTCGGATTGGGGAGAGGGCTCTTGCTGTTGTTTGTGCCTACGGCCCAAATAGCAGTATAGAGTATCCGGCCTTCTTGGAGTCCCTGGGAGAGGTACTGAGGAGTGCTCAGACTGGGGACTCCATTGTGCTACTGGGGGACTTCAGTGCTCACGTGGGCGATGACAGTGACACCTGGAGGGGCATGGTTGGGAGGAACGGCCTCCCCGATCTGAACCCGAGTGGTGTTTTGTTATTGGACTTCTGTGCTAGTCACGGTTTGTCCATAACAAACACCATGTTCGACCATAGGGGTGTCCATAAGTGCACATGGCACCAGGACACCTTAGGTCGGAGGTCCATGATCGACTTTGTAGTCATTTCATCTGATCTCCGGCCCTATGTCTTGGACACTCGGGTGAAGAGAGGGGCTGAGCTGTCAACTGATCACCACCTGGTGGTGAGTTGGATCCGCTGGCGGAGGAGGAAGCTGGACAGACCTGGCAGGCCCAAACGTATGGTGAGGGTCTGCTGGGAACATCTGGCCGAGCACTCTGTTGGGGAGGTCTTTAACTCCCACCTCCGGGAGAGCTTTTCCCAGCTTCCGAGGGAGGCGGGGGACATTGAGTCTGAGTGGACCATGTTCTCTACCTCCATTGTGGACGCAGCTGTTCGGAGCTGTGGCCACAAGGTCTCCGGTGCCTGTCGTGGCGGCAATCCCTGAACCCGGTGGTGGACACCAGAAGTAAGGGATGCCGTCAAGCTGAAGGAGTCCTATCGGGCCATGTTAACCTCCAGGACTCCCGAGGCAGCTGACGGGTATCGGCAGGCCAGGCGTGCTGCAGCTCGGGCAGTTGCGGAGGCAAAAACTCGGAACTGGGAGGAGTTCGGGGAGGCCATGGAGAAGGACTATCGTTCGGCCTCGAAGAAATTCTGGCAAACCGTCCGGCGTCTCAGGAGGGGGAAGCAGTACTCTGCCAACACTGTTTACAGTGCGGGTGGGGAGCTGTTGACCTCGACTGGGAACATTGTCGGACGGTGGAAGGAATACTTTGAGGATCTCCTCAATCCTACCGTCATGTCTTCCACTGAGGAGACTGAGGCTGATGACTCAGAGGTGGACTCGTCCATTGCCCAAGCCGAAGTCACTGAGGTGGTTTGCAAGCTCCTCGGTGGCAAGGCACCGGGGGTGGATGAGATCCGCCCTGAGTATCTCAAGTCTCTGGATGTTGTGGGGCTGTCCTGGTTGACACACCTCTGCAACATCGCGTGGCGGTCAGGGACAGTGCCTCTGGAGTGGCAGACTGGGGTGGTGGTCCCTCTTTTTAAGAAAGGGGACCGGAGAGTGTGCTCCAATTATAGGGGAATCACACTTCTCAGCCTCCCGGGGAAGGTTTACTCCAGGGTACTGGAGAGGAGAATTCGACCGATAGTCGAACCTCGGATCCAGGAGGAACAATGCGGTTTTCGTCCTGGCCGTGGAACACTGGACCAGCTCTATACCCTTCATAGGGTGCTCGAGGGTTCATGGGAGTTTGCCCAACCAGTCCACATGTGCTTTGTGGATCCGGAGAAGGCATTCGACCGTGTCCCCCGTAGTATTCTGTGGGGGGTGCTTCGGGAGTATGGGGTTCGGGGCTCTTTGCTAAGGGCTGTCCGGTCCCTGTACGAACGGAGCAGGAGTCTGGTTCGCATTGCCGGCAGTAAGTCAGACCTGTTCCCAGTGCATGTTGGACTCCGGCAGGGCTGCCCTTTGTCACTGGTTCTGTTCATAATTTTTATGGACAGAATTTCTAGGTGCAGCCAGGGGCCAGAAGGAATCCTGTTTGGGAACCACAGGATTTCATCTCTGCTTTTTGCGGATGATGTTGTCCTGTTGGCTTCTTCAAACCAGGACCTTCAGCATGCACTGGGGCGGTTTGCAGTCGAGTGTGAAGCGGCTGGGATGAGAATCAGCACCTCCAAGTCCGAGGCCATGGTTCTCGACCGGAAAAGGGTGGCTTGCCCTCTCCACGTTGGTGGAGAAGTTCTGCCTCAAGTGGAGGAGTTTAAGTATCTCGGGATCTTGTTCAAGAGTGAGGGAAGGATGGAGCGTGAGATCGACAGGCGGATCGGTGCAGCCTCCGCAGTGATGCAGTCGCTTTACCGGTCCGTCGTGGTGAAGAAGGAGCTGAGCCAAAAGGCGAGGCTCTCAATTTACCGGTCGATCTACGTTCCGACTCTCACCTATGGTCATGAGCTTTGGGTAATGACCGAAAGGACAAGATCGCGGATACAAGCGGCCGAAATGAGTTTCCTTCGCAGGGTGGCTGGGCGCTCCCTTAGAGATAGGGTGAGAAGCACAGTCACTCGGGAGGAGCTCGGAGTAGAGCCGCTGCTGCTCCACATCGAGAGGAATCAGCTGAGGTGGCTCGGGCATCTTTTTCGGATGCCTCCTGGACGCCTCCCTGGGGAGGTGTTCCAGGCATGTCCCCCCGGGAGGAGGCCCCGGGGAAGACCCAGGACACGCTGGAGGGACTATGTCTCTCGGCTGGCCTGGGAACGCCTCGGTGTTCTTCCCGAGGAGCTGGCCGAGGTGTCTGGGGAAAGGGAAGTTTGGGCTTCCCTGCTTAGACTGCTGCCTCCGCGACCCGGTCCCGGATAAAGCGGAAGAAGATGAGACGAGACGAGAAATTTTTCACATGGTTGAAGCTACAAAAGATGTTAATATATAGGTCTTTTAATCTGACAATTCCTGACCTCTGCCATATCGAAAAGGCTATGTCAATGTAGGGAGGAAGGAATTGGTGGTTATTACAGATGGGGCTATGACTAGATAAGATAACCCTTGGAGTCCATAAGCACGTCTAAATTGGGACCATATTCTTAAGGTGGAAACTACGATTGGTTTTTTTGAAAATTGGGTAGGTCGGATGGGCAGTTGGGATGTAAATAACACCAGCAAAGAAGTAGATGGACAGGATTCAGCTTCAAGTTCACACCAACTTAGTGTTGGTTCTTTAAACTATACGGTCGAACCATTTTGTGAATATTAGCTGTCCAGTAATAGTTTTGGATGTTAGGGAGTGCCAAGCCACCTTCAGATCTATGTCTCTGTAAAAACTCTCTCTTGATCCTGGGAGTCCTACCTTGCCATAGAAAGGAGGAGATAAGTTTGTTAATCGTACAAAAAAAGGATTTGGGTAAGAAGACCGGCAGACATTAGAAAAGGTATAAAAAGTGGGGAAGCACATTCATTTTTATGCAATTTACCCTCCCAGCAATAGAAAGATGCAAATTGTTCCACCTTTCCAGGTCCAATTTAAGCTTTTCAATTAAAGGTGGGAAGTTGTTTTTGTAAAGATCTGTCAGTTGTCGACAGATATTCACACCTAAATATTTAAAGTTGTTCCTTGACAGCTTCAAGGGCAGATTCCATTTAGTGATCTGAAGGGCTGAGTTGTTCACAGGGAAGCACTTGCTCTTAGAAAAGTTTAGCTTATAACCTGAGAAGGTTCCAGATCTGTTTAACAGTTCAACTGTTTGTGGAATGGTAGATATAAGGTCTGAAATAAACAACAATAAATCGTCCGCATATAACGAGAGTATGTGTTCTGAACCGTGTCTGATAATTCCTCATCTGAAACTGGCAGTTTTGAGTGCGATAGATAGAGGTTCGATTGCAAATAATAATGGGCTTAAGGGGCACCCCTGACGGGTACCTCTACCTAGTGTGAAATATTGGGAGATCATCCTGTTGGTGTTCACTGAGGCCTTCGGCGAAGAATATAATAGCGTTACCCAGGACACAAATTTGGGACCAATGGAAAACCTCTTAAGTACCTCAAATAAATACCCCCACTCTACCCTATCGAATACCTTCTCTGCATCCAAGGAGACCACCACCTCCAGTGTCTCATCGAGTGCAGGAGAGAAAAGAATATTGAGAAGATGACAAATGTTGGAAAAGGAATGTCGATCTTTCATAAACCCCGTTTGGTCTGGTGATATGTTTGGCATGATCGCTTCAAGTCATGTGGCTAATGTTTTGGCGAGGATCTTATAGTCTACATTTAAAAGAGAAATGGGGCGATAGGAACTACAATTAGAACTATCTTTGCCTGGTTTCAATAATAAAGTTATCGAAGCTTCTGTAAGTGTTTGCGGTAGGACACCCTGTTCCAGAGAGTCATTGAGCATTCTCAATAGGAGAGGGGTTAGTTTATCGGTGAATTTTTTTTTATAGAACTCTATCAGATATCCATCTGGCCCAGGGGCCCTGCCACTTTGTATTAGTTTAATCGAATCCGCAATTTCACTAGATTTTAGGGGTTGGTCCATCACACTCACTTGGGCCGGAGTAATGGAAGGAAATTCCAAATGGTCAAGAAACTCTGTCCTGTCTGCATTATCAGCAGGGGCTTGAGAGGCATACAGCCCAGGGTAGAATGTTTTAAATGTTTCATTGATAGCAGATGGGATTACCGTGAATTCACCTGAAGGGGTCTCAATTTGTTGTGCCAGAAGACAGCCTGCCTTCTCCCCATGCTCATATAGAAAACCATGCGATCTTAAGAATAACTTCTCAGCGTTGAGAGCAGGTTGTAGTCCATCTGTGAATTTTGTGTCTCCTTCTCCAATTCAAGGGATGGGGACATTGACAGCTTGCGGTCTACCTCTGCTATACTGTTCAACAGTTGTTCCTGTTTTTGTTTTTTCAGTCTGTTTTGTCTTGCCGAATATGATATAATCTCTCCTTGGACTACCGCCTTTAAAGTCTCCCAAAGTAGAGATGGGGATATAAGGTCAGAGGCATTAGTTATGAGATAATCAAATCACCTTAGAGATCATTTCACAGAATTTATCATCCTTTAACAGAGAACAATTCAATTTCCGGGGTGTGTGTGTGTCTTTTGTAGTATCGTTAATGAGAAATCAAGTAACAATGGGACATGATCAGATATCACTATGGTTGAGTATTCTGTACTAGTGACAGTAGAAAGAAGACAACTATCTATATAAAAAAAAATCAATTCTTGAGAATGTTTTATGAACCTGGGAGTAAAAAGAAAACTGTTTTGCTTCGGGATAGAGAAAACGCCATGGGTCCACACATCCCCTTTGGCTCAAAAATGATGAAAAGGCCTTGGCCATTTTAGAAGGGGCATCTCGTTTTGGGTTTGATTTGTCTAGCACCAGATTTATTGTACAGTTGAGGTCGCCATCCAGAATCAGGTGGTGGGAGTTTAGGTCCAGTAGGAGTGATATTACCTTTCCAACGGAGGCCTCATCATCCCAGTTGGGTGCATAGAGATTGACCAGGACAACTGTAACATTGTTGAGGGAACCCGAGACCATCAAAAAACGACCTTGTAGATCAGCTATAACATTAGTTCGGCTGAACTGTAATTTCTTATGTATTAAAATGGCTGTGCCCCTTGCTTTACTATTAAAGTTAGAATGGAATGTTGGGCCAACCCATGATGTTTTTAATCTATGGTGATCACTAGTGGTCAGATGAGTCTCTTGTAGGAAAGCTATTTCAGTTTTAAGGTGTTTTAAGTGGGAAAAAATCCTACCTCTCTTGACTGGGCCATTGATCCCCTTAACATTCCACGAAACTAATCTCAGACACGCTTCACTGTTTCTCATTGCGTTAGTATGAGGATGTATGAAGGTAAAATGATGGATATAAACCAGATACGCAAGTAGCCATGTAGTAGTAAGACCAAACATATACCCCTCCGTCCCCCCAAGCAAATCTCTCAGAACAGAGAGCAACACACACCCTCCTAAGCTTGTTCTAATAACAAGAACAAGCAGCAGGACCCAAAAATTGTGTCTCTTCCGTATGACATAAACCTGTAAACTTTCTAATTGTTGCTGAGCATGCCTCCTGCCTCTACAAAACTACCTGCAGTGTAAACCATGCAACATAGTGTAAAATAGGCCTAATATAGACATATGGACAGCCCGCCCACTTAGCACTACCCCCGAGTTTGTATACAAAAGAAAAAAAACAAAAAACCTTACGGAAGTTCTCGAAATAAATAAAAATAATAGTAATAAGAAAGTAGTGTGTGTGTATATATATATATATATATGTGTGTGAATATTGAAAATAATAGGGGCTATAGCAACCCTGTTTAAACAGTATGTTAGCCTAATATTGAAAATAAGAGGAACTATAACAGCCATGTTTAACATTATCCCTGGGTTTGTAGAAAAAAAGAAAAAAATAGAATAAATAAATCAAAATATCAATAAGTAAACCATTAGGGAAGAAATTATAATTAAGTAAATATAAAATAATTACATATTTAACTAAAAATAAAAGGGGTTATGATGGTCGTGCTTGAACTCAGTCTACGCTGGGCCGAACATTAGTAACCTCCGTAGAGGGAGATGAAATTATACTGTATTCGCCTAGATAAAAATTAAATGTACACACCTCATACTGGTTCCATAGTATAACAGATAATTTAACTGCATAAGAAACAGAACTAAAGAAACAACCACATTGTCCTTACAGTTTGTCCAAGGCAGTTGAGTGTTTATCGGTAACGCATTCAGTCCAAAAAAAAAAAAGTGTTCCGTTGGTGAATAGACTATTTCCTAGGCGGGGGAGATAACACGCTGGTTGTAAAAGTCTTGAGCTTCTTGCGGGGAGTTGAAATAGTGCTCCTCATTTTGGTATAATACCTGAAGACGGGCTGAGTGCAACAAGCGGAATTTTATTCCTTTTTGGTAAAAACAGCTCTTGACCGGGTTAAAAGCAGCGTGCTTCTTAGCTAAGGAGGCACTGATGTCTGGGTATACTCTCAGCTCGGTGCCACCGTAATCTAGCTTGTGTTGTCTGGCCTATCTTAAAACAGTCTCCTTTTCTTGGAAGTGGAGAAATTTAAGGATAAAAGGCCAAGGTTTCTTCGCGTTGGCGTCTCCTGGTCTGGGGCTGAAGGATCGGTGGGCTCGCTCGATCTCCGGAGGACTGCTAAGAACACCCGGGCCACCCGTTATCTCCATGAGCAAGTTGGATATAAACTTTGACAGGTCTTGGCCCCTCTCGCTTCCCTCGGGTACATTGATAATTCTCAAATTGGATCGCCTGGATCTATTTTCGAGGTCATCCAACCGTTTCTGGAGCATTGCAGTTTGCGACTGTAGGGATTTGACCGTGGCTTCCATCTCGGTGAGTTTTCACCCACCAATGCTTCAGTTTTAGCTAGACGGCTATTGAACAGTGTCACTTGTCCCAGTGAGTCCACCGCCAACTTCAGGGACTCAGTTGATTCCTGTATCAAAATAGCTATGTCAGCTTTGAAGCTATCACGCTGTTTACTGAGAAGAGTCTCCAGGTCGCTTTTGGTGACTGGGTCAGTGCTCCTGCCGTCAGTAGGTCAATTTTCCTTGCTAACCGTGGCGGTGGCTGCCATATTGGCTAGTTTAGCCGAGAGAGTTGAGGCTCTGGTTGTTGTCGATGACTGTTTGTTTCGAATTGCTCATTTCGCCATAAAACCTTTATAAGTTCAGTACTAACCGTTCTCACGAGCACAGGCAGTTTTGAAGGTAATTTGATTGCAGGAGCCCACCGCGCACACGTCTGTTCGCTACGCCATCAAACCGGAAGCCCACCTCCATGTTCCTTTAAGGCCATACAACACTGAACATCTAACATTTGCAGATGGTCTCTGGGATGCTTTACTCCAACAATCATGAACCATCCTATTGTCATTTGGGACAACGTGAGCTTTCACTATGGTCCAAGAATACATGAATGGTTTATCAATAACCAGCATTTTATAAATGTTTACCTTCCACCATACTCTCTCTTCCTAAAATTTTTCTCAGCATGGCAGCAGAAAGTATGACAAATCCCCTCCAGTCAATGGATGCAGCATGTGATGATATAGGAATGGAATCTTTTCAAGGCTGGATTTGGCACGCAAAAAGATTGCCTGTGATGTAGATGAATTCCTGTGACCTGGCCTGGTCCAGAAGCATGGTGTAAAGTAAAGCAGTGTACACTGCTTACTGTAAAATCATAGGGTGCAGGGTTTTTTTACATACGTTTTCATAAGTGCAGGAATGTGTAAATACCCTACAGTAAATAAATATTTTTTTCCCATTATTTCCAGAGTAGTGTATAATTTCTGTAAGACAACACAAAGCCAGCCAATGCATAACCACTACTCAGTAGTGTTTGGCTTTGAATCAGTTGCTTGATTTTGCAAGACAAGTCAAAGGATTTCGTGAGTGTAGCTTGAGTTTTGGGGTTTGTGTTTACTGTTTGTTTTGAGAAAAGGAGAGGAAATGCATTTTAGCAATTCAAAAAAAAACTGTATTCTCGAATCACCATCATCAGAGAATATCCATCATCCCTTTAATACAGTTTCAGTGATGTTTAATACATCTCTATACCAAGGCATATTGAAGCTGTTCTCAGGGCTCATGGTGATGGGTTAAGTTTTTCTATATGTAACAAACATAAGCTTCTTTTAACAGAAATTTTCCCCATCAACAATATTAAGCATCAAAGTAAACAGAAGCATTCTCTGCATCAAGGATAAAAGATGCAAGCCAGTAACAGTTTTTACAACTTTTTTTTTAATGTTTTTATGCTTTTTTTTAAATTCATTTATATTATCTACAAAGTCTTTTTTTTTTTAAACTTAGCAGTTTTATGACGTTCAAATGTAATTGGGGCCCATTCAGCTTGATTAATTATTTATTAATCACTTTTGCCAAACATTTTAAAAATCACTGGAAGTCTTTTGTTTAATTTGGTTAGAGTAATTTTCTTTGTATGATTTTCTTTACCCCAAGTACCTGAACACGGCAATAGCAGCAGCATTTAACAGTAATGTTAACACCATCAATTTACTGGAAGAATTTGTTACTTAGAAGGTGCAAACAAAATGCAAGTTCCAGTTTCTTGACATTGAGTTTCTCACTCATGGCATCTAAAACAGTCTCCCTCTTGTTAAAAACAAGATCTGTTCACCGCAACTTTGCTCATTCGCATTAATTTCTGACAGATTAGCAGAAGTGCAGTGCAGCATGATAGATGCTTCAGTGGCACTAGGCATGTAGAGAAGGAACAGGTGACGGATCAGTTGGCCAGTAGCTCACAAGGGTTGAGAACAGAGCGTCACTGGAGTCAGCTAAAAATTGCCAATCTTCATCCTCTAAAGCTGCTGCTGATGGTGAGGTTGTACTGAGAAGAAATGGGGGACAGAATTAATTTTTGAAACAATGTTCAAATTGCACAATTTATATTTTCACTGTACAGAAACACTGTCTGCTATGGAAAATTGGGACGCTAATTTGGATATGCAGTTTACATTTCACTGCAGTGTAACTGCACACCATCTTGAACTGGGTGATGACTTCCTGATTCAAGTTCTCAATCAAGCTCACATCTATGAACAACTCTTTGAAAACATGCAGCTTTGATGCTAAATGTTCATAGCGGAGCTCCAGCGGAGCACCATACCTAAGAAAAAATGGTAAACCCATTGAGTCGATTTTTTGTGGTTTGTGTATGTGTACCACCACTCATACACACCACCTAGTGGCCAGTGCTAGCCAGTAAAGAAATAAAACAAAAGAGACTAGCTATGATATAAGAAAATTCTACAACCCAGAAACAGATGGGAGCTCCGCTTTTAGGCAGTGCCTAAATCTATACATTAGTATTTAGTTTTGTTGAGAAAGTTGACTGCATACCTGGAGGATGTGCCATGTAGGAGAAATGTGTGGTTGAGGAGACAGGGATTGGATTGAGTGTGCCCTGGGGTAAAGGTGGCTGTGGGCCAGCAGGTGCTTGTGTGGCCATCAGCATCACAGGGTGAGAGGGAGTGCCATGATGTGGAGGCACCATGCCTGACTGCATGTGTGCCTGCATGTTAATGGAATGACAAAGAAAGAGGGTTAGATCACTTTATATGCACATTCTTTAAAAAGCAGCTCACCCTTGATGTTTAACTCATTACAACCATTTAGAAGAATGTTTAACTGCCCTTAGTTTGAGTGTCTGAGAAAACCCATCTGGTGAACAATCAAAACTGATGAAGAAAAAAAAAAGATTTTGACAAACTTAGTTTTTCCTCTCAAACTTTGATGTGTTTACTTAATCACAAAACATGTTTCACCAACACTACATGGAAATGTTTAAATTTACATTCTAGCCTTGCCATGGTGGTCTGCCTAACCTTGCCTGTCTGCCTACACTGTATGGAGCAACAAACACAGTGGTAAACACAGTCAGTCTGTCTAAAGATGTCTAAAAGCTGATCGAGTTGCTATGGTCATAGTGAAACAGGCAGAAACCTAATCAGTTAAGTCTGTAATCAAATTCTGGCTGTTAAAATTTTGTTTATTGTATCTGTCTTGATGTAACAGAGCAGAAGCATTGCAACCATTTTACAATAAATATGGGGAAACGTCTAATAAAATATTGGGACCTAATAAATAAATGGCAAATTTAGCCAAAAAGAGCAAAGTTGACTCATTAAAGACTCATATTTCCTCACAGATGTTAGCATGGACAGAGCTCAGTAATATCAACAGATGAAGATGGGGCTCGTGTTTAAATGCTGGGAGTGACTTTCATCACCTCGGGTAATGAGACGATATTTGATAGTAATTTTAGTAATTTCCCATGAGTAGATTAGGTTATAAATGAGGTTTGTAGAGAAGACTTTACTTTTTATAGCCTGTCATATCAGGAGGTTATTAAAACTGATTATACCACTTGGTAAAACCGCTGCCAAAATATTAACCAGGCATAATCAGAAGCACTAACCTGCTGCATGTGAGCCATGTGGTTGGGATTGTACGAGTGCTGAACCTGCTGAGGATGGATATAAACAGCCTGTGGGGATTGAGGAGCTGGACCAGGAGTCATGGAGGGTGGGGTTGGCGTCAAGGCTGAGTACATCTGCTGCTGTGGAGGAGCTGCACTGGTTAGGTGAAGAGACGCCTGGTGCTGTGGGTGCTGAACGGGGCTGGCAGCAGCGTGGCTTGTGCCTGCATGCTGTCCACTCTGCTGAGTTTGAGCCGTGGGCGTGGCTGAGGGCTGTGGGGGTTGAGGGGGATGTGGGTGGAGGGTGGCACCAGGATGTGGGTACTGCTGAGGGATGGGAGCTGAGACTAAAAAACAAAAAGCAACAGAGATGCAGTAGTTACTGTGACTGGAAAATGCACCAGATCAGAAAGCAGGCATGTGCAAATTAATCCTAAGTGGTACAATATGTAACAGAAAACAACCCAGGAAATGCCATGTATCCTCATATCAGAAAATAACAGACAAGGTGGCGAGAGAGAGACACACACACAAAAAAAAAAAAGATGATACAAAGCAGGGTAGGGGTTCTTACCATACATTGTGTGGGTCTGCTCACCATACTGGGTAGTGGAGGAGGAGGCTAGATTGGGCTGGCCATGGCTGGGTGTGGTGATCATCCTTGCACCTCCCTGCATAACCGGACTGAAGACATGCTGGGCCTGGATGGACAAACAATTTGTTAAACCATTTTACAATACTGTGGAATCTCTAGCTTCCAAGCCCACAGAAAACTTGAATAAAGTACAAATCAGTTTCCCAGTTTTAGACCCAAAAGACTTGTTGGATTAAACGTAAAATGACAATGAAAAAAATATTAACTTTATAACTGAAAATAAAGTTTATTTTAGACTGGTGTATTTAGACCTGCAATTATTTACAAAAATGGTCAAATGTATGCTTGTGTATATTTAAAGCTATACTAATCCACATACATACCTGGGACTGGTAGTGGGGCATCTGCTGCACTAGTGGCTGGCTGCTAAACTGCTGAGGGCTGCAGGTGAAATACTGAGTGGAGTAAGCTGGGCTCGGGGCTACGATTGGGGGACCTGCAGCTGTGGCAGGGTGCATCATGGGTGACGCGCCTGCTGGATGATGCTGGTCAGGTCTTTGCTGTGGGATACTGGGTACTGGCAGAGAGCATTACAAGGAAAATAGTTTCTTTATGTATACTACATACATAATATCTTACAGATAATCAACGGATTTAGTCTGTGCATCCTTTTCATCTTTAAATAACAAAGAGCACTAATATGTCCATCATTCTGTCTCTCACACACACAAACAAACAAATGCAGTAAAAATGCATCCTCACCTTTACCTGGTCTGTACGGCTTGGACTGGCTTACAGTCATGTGAGGAACTGGAACGTGGTACACAGCAGGAGGCTGAGAGAGGAGGAACAGAACATAGCTGAACTTAACTTCCCATTTGAACAGTATATAAGGAGCTGTGTGATGGATTTTATTCATGATTGACCTCATATACTTGAACCAACAATCTTTCAAAGGATCAGTGGTCTCTAGTGGAATGGTGTCAGAGCACTGAACACTGTCCCATTTTAGGAGGTCTCCGATTTTCACCGATATTGTGCCAGACTTCTGAGCGGCCTGGTCATTCATGGACTGACTGATCAGCATTACAGAAATAAACCGGTGCAGCAGTCTCTTGGGATTCCATACAGTATGCATCAATATACACCCAAGACATGGTGCTGTTGTGTCAAATTAATGAATGGTCTTGTTTGGTAAAGACAAATGTTCAAAAGTATGATGAGTGAAAGAAGCACCTCACCTCACAAACCACGACAGCACGCAAGTAGCAAAGGAATGTAATAAATGTCACTGGAATTATTCCTTCAGGCTACTAACTCCATTGAATTTTTGATTTATTATTGGCTTGATACGGGTGTATTATTTAAGTTTCTGTAATTGACAACTGGTGTCAATTGACTATATATAAATCAGCTAATATTTTTAGTTATTCTACTTTTTAATATTTTAGTTAATATTACTTATAGTGAATGCTTATTTGACATTAGCTCATTTGTTCTTAGCAGTAGAATGAAGTCCAGTGAAAGTCTCTAATGTTGTTAGATTTCTTTACATAGGTGAAGTGACATTCTTTACCACCAGCAAAATTCTCTGAAATCAGTTGCAGTTTGGCAAAACTGGGCTTCAGTCTTAATGGCAAATTTTAAACTTCTTAAGGTTTGCCCAGGGCGGCACGGTGGTGTAGTGGTTAGCGCTGTCGCCTCACAGCAAGAAGGTCCGGGTTCGAGCCCCGTGGCCGGCGAGGGCCTTTCTGTGCGGAGTTTGCATGTTCCCCCCGTGTCCGTGTGGGTTTCCTCCGGGTGCTCCGGTTTCCCCCACAGTCCAAAGACATGCAGGTTAGGTTAACTGGTGACTCTAAATTGACCGTAGGTGTGAATGTGAGTGTGAATGGTTGTCTGTGTCTATGTGTCAGCCCTGTGATGACCTGGCGACTTGTCCAGGGTGTACCCCGCCTTTCACCCGTAGTCAGCTGGGATAGGCTCCAGCTTGCCTGCGACCTGTAGAACAGGATAAAGCGGCTACAGATAATGAGATGAGATGAGATGAGAGGTTTGCCCACTAGGGTCTCATAACCACCATCAGTACTAGGTAGACAGACAGTTATGTCTGTCTGTCTACCTACCCTGCTGTTAAAAATGTTCCATTTGCTAGGACATAACCCATAAGCTGTTCAAAAAAATAGTTCTCATGAATATTACATATACTGTCCTTTCTTATTTAATGACAAATCATGCAAATAAACCCTTTAAGACTATTTAAGAAACAAACAAAATGAAAAAAGAGCAAGTCTCATTTATAACTAAAAATAAATTTAACAGTGCCCATTTGAAAATTACGAAGATTAGAAAAATGTAACAGCAAAGAAAGAAAAGAGTGGTTATTTATTTGTTGCATATCAAAATATAGAAAGGAAAAATAACTGAAATATTTAAGCTTATTAACTATGGTAAGAAATGGGCAAACCATTTGCAGGGCACATAAGCAAGCAAACATCTCATTATACGATCAATACGTCAAATAGAAGAAAGTTTAGAATTGCACAAACCTTCCAGATAATGCTTTTCTAATGGAGAGAGGAAAGAAGGGACAGAAAAAAGAGCCAGTCTTTAGTTTGAGCATCCGACAGGATACTAGACCATTTGAATCTACTGCTGTATCATCAGGCTTTCCTTAGAACAATATAACAGGAAACCTTAAACAAAATGGATGAATGTAGTGTTTCTACAAATCTACGAATTAAAGAGAATTCAGTCAAGCATTTTATTCGCTGCCAAATAACAAAGCTGCTGCAAAATGACTTGCAACACCTTGTCACACACCAGAATAAAAACGAACATCATTGACAAGTTCCCAAGAAGTTTCAAACTCACATAGATTAAAATTAAATAAATAGAGATATATGGACTAAAGAGGAAAAAAAGGAACATTTGTAGGTAAGCAAGCATACATGAAACATAACTAGTGTGTACCATCATGCCTATAAATACTTGGACACTAACAAAGTTGCGAATATTTTAGCTGTCTACCAGTTCAGTATACTGAATTTGACGTATATTGTTGAAATACGAGCTGTATGTGCAGACCTTCACTTGAGCTTTAATAATAATAAAGCTTTAATTTGAGGGTATTTTCATTCAAATCAGGTGACTGGTGTAGGAATTACAGTACTTTTTATATATGCATTTATTGATTATTTAATTTCAACTCCTATTATACTGTGGTAAACAGCTGAAATAACTAATTTTGTCAATGTCAAAATATTTATGGACCAGACTGTAAATACATATACAGGCTATTCTTCATCCTCAGATCATACAAACTTCAGAAATCTATACTATCCAATCAGAGTACAAGAAACTGATTTTCAGCTATGGAATAAAAGAGGCAAGGAAGCATGAAACACACAAAAAGGTCAAGCAAGTGGCAGCCAGATAACAAAACCAAATTGTAGTGTTAACCACAGTGCAACAGGGATGGATACAGCAAAAAAAAGCATAATGGTTTAGACTAATAGTATTAGTCTAAAACAGAGGATTAGGACACAAAAGAAAGGGATGGAGCACAAAGGCATTCCTGAGCGTATAAAGATGGAATTGTGGGGAATGTTCACCTGCACTCCAGGGCTGACTGGGGTGAGTGGGTACATCTGTGGGAAGCACATTGGCTGGCTATAAACACCTGGAGGCTGCTGCACCACGATGGAAGGACTTGGCTGACCCTGGGGTCGTGTCAGAGTCGGAGTAGTGGCTGGTTTGGGCTTAAAAAAAAAAACAAAAACAAAAAACATATCAAAACCTCAGCTGTTATTCTTTCATTCATTATTCACACTTTTGTTGCAATTTCTGTGTGGATCAAGATTACATCTCATTGCTTTGAATATATTAAAAAATTTAACTCATATTATTACTGAACACAGGTTCTGAAGAAAACCTTGAAAATTCTGTTGTAAATATTTTGTGATTTGCATGCACTACAAACCACTCTCAATGGTAAATAGTAGCTTTGGTATCTGGAATTTCAGGTTTATTAAAAGTGGGTCAGCATAACAAATGCACAAGAATGACCGAATGATGCTAGAGGACACTTACAATATTCATCTTGTTGCATGTTCCTAATATTTAATTATTAAGTTTCAAGGTTTGCAACACTGCTGAATGAAAATCTGACACCCTAAGTAGTCCAAACTTCTAAAACTGAAGTATCGATAGTCTCATCTCATCTCGTCTTCATCCGCTTATCCGGGGCCAGGTCGCAGAGGCAGCAGTCTGAGCATGGAAGCCCAAACTTCCCTTTCCCCAGACACCTTGGCCAGCTCCTCGGGAAGAACACCGAGGCGTTCCCAGGCCAGCCGAGAGACAGTCCCTCCAGCGTGTCCTGGGTCTTCCCTGGGGCCTCCTCCCGGGGGGGACATGCCTGGAACACCTCCCCAGGGAGGCGTCCAGGAGGCATCCGAAAGAGATGCCCGAGCCACCTCAGCTGATTCCTCTCGATGTGGAGGAGCAGCGGCTCTACTCCGAGCTCCTCCTGAGTGACTGTGCTTCTCACCCTATCTCTAAGGGAGCGCCCAGCCACCCTGCGAAGGGAACTCATTTCGGCCGCTTGTATCCGCGATCTTGTTCTTTCGGTCATTACCCAAAGCTCACGACCATAGGTGAGAGTCGGAACGTAGATCGACCGGTAAATCGAGAGCTTCGCCTTTTGGCTCAGCTCCTTCTTCACCACAACGGACCGGTAAAGCGACCGCATCACTGCGGAGGCTGCACCGATCCACCTGTCGACCTCACGCTCTATCCTTCCCTCACTCGTGAACAAGATCCCAAGATACTTAATCTCCTCCACTTGAGGCAGGACTTCTCCACCAACCTGGAGAGGGCAAGCCACCCTTTTCCAGTCGAGAACCATGGCCTCGGACTTGGAGGTGCTGATTCTCATCCCAGCCGCTTCACACTTGGCTGCAAACCGCCCCAATGCATGCTGAAGGTCCTGGTTTGAAGAAGCCAACAGGACAACATCATCCGCAAAAAGCAGAGATTAAATCCTGTGGTTCCCAAACAGGATTCCTTCCGGCCCCTGGCTGCGCCTAGAAATTCTGTCCATAAAAATTATGAACAGAACTGGTGACAAAGGGCAGCCCTGTCGGAGTCCAACATGCACTGGGAACATGTCTGACTTACTGCCAGCAATGCAAACCAGACTCCTGCTCTGTTCATACAGGGACCGGACAGCCCTTAGCAAAGAGCCCCGAACCCCATACTCCCAAAGCACCCCCCACAGAATACCACGAGGGACATGGTCGAATGCCTTCTCCAGATCCACAAAGCACATGTGGACTGGTTGGGCAAACTCCCATGAACCCTCGAGCACCCTATGAAGGATATAGAGCTGGTCCAGCGTTCCGCGACCAGGACGAAAACCGCATTGTTCCTCCTGGATCCAAGGTTCGACTATCGGCCGAATTCTCCTCTCCAGTACCCTGGAGTAAACCTTCCCTGGGAGGCTGAGAAGTGTGATTCCCCTATAATTGGAGCACACTCTCCGGTCCCCTTTCTTAAAAAGAGGGACCATGGGGGCGTCGTGGCTCAGGTGGATAAGGCGCCATACCATAAATCCGGGGACCCGGGTTCGATTCCGGCCCGAGGTCATTTCCCAATCCCTCCCCGTCTCTCTCTCCCGCTCATTTCCTGTCTCTACACGGTCCTATCCAATAATAAAAGGTGAAAAAAAGCCCAAAAAAATATCTAAAAAAAAAAAAAAGAGGGACCACCACCCCAGTGTGCCACTCCAGAGGCACTGTCCCCGACCGCCACGCGATGTTGCAGAGGCGTGTCAGCCAAGACAGCCCCACAACATCCAGAGACTTGAGATACTCAGGGTGGATCTCATCCACCCCCGGTGCCTTGCCACCGAGGAGCTTGCAAACCACCTCAGTGACTTCGGCTTGAGTAATGGACGAGTCCACCTCTGAGTCCTCAGCCTCCGCCTCCTCAATGGAAGACATGATGGTGGGATTGAGGAGATCCTCAAAGTATTCCTTCCAACGCCCGACATTGTCCCCAGTCGAGGTCAACAGCTCCCCACCCGCACTGTAAACAGTGTTGGCAGAGTACTGCTTCCCCCTCCTGAGGCGCCGGACGGTTTGCCAGAATTTCTTCGAGGCCAACCGATAGTCCTTCTCCATGGCCTCCCCGAACTCCTCCCAATTCCAAGTTTTTGCCTCCGCAACTGCCCGAGCTGCGGCATGCCTGGCCTGCCGATACCCATCAGCTGCCTCAGGAGTCCCGGAGGTCAACATGGCCCGATAGGAGTCCTTCAGCTTGACGGCATCCCTTACTTCCAGTGTCCACCACCGGGTTCGGGGATTGCCGCCACGACAGGCACCAGAGACCTTGCGGCCACAGCTCCGAACAGCTGTGTCTACAATGGAGGCAGAGAACATTGTCCACTCAGACTCAATGTCCCCTGCCTCCCTCGGAAGCTGGGAGAAGCTCTCCCGGAGGTGGGAGTTAAAGACCTCCCCGACAGAGTGCTTGGCCAGATGTTCCCAGCAGACCCTCACCATACGTTTGGGCCTGCCAGGTCTGTCCGGCTTCCTCCTCCACCAGCAGATCCAACTCACCACCAGCTGGTGATCAGTTGACAGCTCAGCCCCCCTCTTCACCCGAGTGTCCAAGACATAGGGCCGGAGATCAGATGAAATGTCAACAAAGTCGATCATCGACCTAAGGTGTCCTGGTGCCACGTGCACTTATGGACACCCCTATGCTCGAACATGGTGTTCGTTATGGACAAACCGTGACTAGCACAGAAGTCCAATAACAAAACACCACTCGGGTTCAGATCAGGGAGGCCGTTCCTCCCAACCGCGCCCCTCCAAGTGTCACTGTCGTCGCCCACGTGAGCATTGAAGTCCCCCAGTAGAACAATGGAGTCCCCAGTCTGAGCACCTCTCAGTACCTCTCCCAGGGACTCCAAGAAAGACGGATACTCTATACTGCTATTCGGCCCGTAGGCACAAACAACAGCAAGAGCCCTCTCCCCAGTCCGAAGGCGCAGAGAGGCGACCCTCTCGTTCACTGGGGTAAACTCCAACACATGGCGGCTGAGCTGGGGAGCCATAAGCAATCCCACACCAGCCCGCCGCCGCCCACCATGGGCGACTCCAGAAAAGTGGAGAGCCCAGCCCCTCTCGAGGAGCTGGGTTCCAGAGCCCAAGCTGTGCGTGGAGGTGAGCCCGACTATCTCTAGCCGGTACCTCTCAACCTCCCGCACAAGCTCAGGCTCTTTCCCCCCCCAGCAAAGTGACATTCCATGTCCCAACAGCTAGCCGCTGTGTTCGGGGATCAGGTCGTCGAGGCCCCTGCCTTCGACTGCCACCCAATCCACACTGCACCGACCCCCTACGGCTACCTCTGTGGGTGGTGAACCCACAGGAGGTCGGGCCCACGTCACTGCTTCGGGCTGAGCCCGGCCGGGCCCCGTGGGCAAAGGCCCGGCCACCAAGCGTTCGCATACGAGCCCCAACCCCGGGCTTGGCTCCAGGGTGGGGCCCCGGCTGCGCCATACCAGGTGATGTCATGGTCCTTGATTGATTATTCTCCATAAGGGTTTTGGTGAACTGCTCTTGGTCTGGCCTGTCACCTAGGACCTGTCTGCCTTGGGAGACCCTAACAGGGGCGTAATGCCCCCGACAACATAGCTCCTAGGATCATTCAAGCACACAAACCCCTCCACCACAATAAGGTGGCAGTTCTAGGAGGGGAGTATTGATAGTATATACTACATTTAAATAATATTTAGTAAAGCTAAAATTATTATATTTATGATTATCAATTTATATACAACTTAAATCTAATTCAGTATATTTACATGCACACTAGTATTCCACAATTATCCTGAATATGAGAATATTGGGAATTTGATATCAATCACGTAAACAGCATATTCCCTTTAGATATTCTGAATTTGCCCTTATTCCAAATTTAGTATTTTCTGATTAAGATATGTCGCATATTCCGATATTATTCAGGTTTTAGGAGCATTCTTTGAACATATTACAAAGCACATCTGGAGTATGGAGTTTTTACAGCAGTTTGTGACACATGACCTCTTGCCTGTTTATAGTCATCTCTGTGCGTCTTACACAAACCAAATAGACAACAGTCTGCAAGGCTGGGGAAGAGATGTGGCTACATGTAAATGGGAATATCAGTGGAAAATTCATTTTTATTAGCCATGTAAGTAGCTGAGTAAGAACAGCTATGTAGGGAGTGAGTGAATTGTAACATCTTGCATTAAAGGCACTGTAACCTCATGAAAAAAAGTAATAATCTGTGCAGCCCTAAAGTAAAACGGTCATTGCTGCATTACTCACTGGAGTGCAGAATGGTCTTGGGTTGAACTCCTTGGCATTAGGATTGAGAGTTGATTTTCTAACACTTCTGCATGGGGGCAAAAAAAGGACACATGGATACATTGTTATAAACATATAAACACAACTAAGACATATGAACCACCTTGCTTTACAAAGGTTGCCCTTATGATGGCTGAGGGGTGGCTCCCCACTGCTGAGGGATACATGATTCCATGGCAGTCACAAAGGTCCGAGAACATGTCAAGTGTTTAAGGAAAAGTCTTTTTGCAGGTAACCCCACTTCCCCAGTGATGCAGATGGAGTTTAAACACTGGGGCATGTAAAGAGTAGAAAAAGTTGCTCTTTAAAACCTTTGTCCTAATCAATTTTGACTTCTATTGTTTAAATAAATCAAGGGTAATGTGCTCATGCCACCAAACAGTGAGAGCACAGCACAAATCAACAACCTGTGAGGTTGAAGGCATATATACACACAATCACATCAGTTAGGAAACCAAAGGCTCTGCACCTTTCCTGAGACTCCTCTACATTCCACTTTTCTTTAGCAGCACATGTAGGTAAACCACCACAACTTACTGTGGTACAGGATCTTTCTTCTCCTCTTTATCTTCTGATTTCACAGCAGCAGGTGAAGACGTCTGGACACCTTGAGACGTCACATCAGGGACACGTTTTTGCTCCGTGCTGATATTACAGGATGAGGGAGAGGGCAAAGGAGTGCCAGGTTTACTCCCGACAGAGTTGGCACCCACAGCCCCTGACGCCTTTTCACTGCCAGAAGACTCTGAGCAAACTTTGGGTCCTGGTGACTCAGGCAGGCTCTTATCACTGGGTGACTCCTTTAGTTTCTCTCCAGAATCCCGTGGAGACTTTGTTATTGTCTCAACCCCAAGATCTGGATTTGAGCTGGACTGCAACTAAAAAAAAAAAAAAAAAGAGGGCAGGAAAGTAGTTCAGAGATAACCAGTACAGCGCAAAATGCAAAGGTAATAAAGAAGCAAAACTGAGCTTACCCTAAAATCGACACTAAATTTTTTTAAATTGTCTATTTGCTTTTTATGGTCAGGAGGCATGCTGAGAAATCCTACAAAAGAAGAATTCAAATGATTATTTGGGTGCATACTACTCATTCCATAATAACCTTTAAAATGCTAATATCACAAATTTACATGGGCAGCCACATGTTAGATTCTTTTACATCTGATCAGCTTTGATTTGACCAAAGCAACAAACATGGTCAAGAAGTAACTTGCCACGCTTCTTAGAAACATCCTGAAAATAGCAGGCTTTTACTTCCACTTCAGCATTTAATTTGGGTATTACTAACAGATGCAGCCCTGTGATGACCTGGCAACTTGTCCAGGGTGTACCCCGCCTTTCGCCCGTAGTCAGCTGGGATAGGCTCCAGCTTGCCTGCGACCCTGTAGAAGGATAAAGCGGCTAGAGATGATAAGATGAGATGAGATGAGACTAACAGATGCTCAGCAATTTGAATCACTGTCCTTTGTGCTGTATTTAAAATCCATTTTATTCTTTTTTTTTAGGCTAAAAAAAAAAAGTTATCCAGAGTTATCCTTGTCCAAGACGTGGCAAAATTCTGAGGCCAATGTGAAAAATCTGGAGTATCAGAATGTTCTAGGAGACTACTGACTGTCTAGAATTTAAACAAACAAATATCACACACCTTTACTAACTGGCCTACTGCTTGGGGAAGATTCCACAGGCTTCACATTCTCCTTGTTGGCCAAAGGAGAATTGTGTCTAATTTCTTTTGCTACATTCCCAAATAAAGGAAAAAAAGAGACAAGAGCCATTTTCACATATAAGTAGCAATGGCAGGCCATTTTTTAAAGTAGTCGTCATAGTGTTGTGTAATGTATCAAATTAGAGTGCGAAGATCTGAATTGAAAACTTGTTTAATTTTGTAAATATGTCTAAAATAACCTCCAAAGCTATGAACATTTGAAAATCTAGTGTTTTATAAAATTTCCATTTCTGTCCGTTACCCCAGTCACAAACCAGCAATCATTTTCCATTGGTTTAATTTTCCATTCATGAGAAAGAAAAAAAATAAATCAGAAATTAATAGACCAAAACACCAAAAATAGAGAGATTTAGAATTTTGAGCATCAGGGTAAGAATTACAGATAAAGGCTTCTTGTAGATCACAATTATGCACGTAGAAGGCTTAAAAGTAATCCTTCCTTCCTCCTTCCTAATCCTCTTGCACTGGGTGCGTAGAGCCAAAAATAAAAGTAATACATCAGTGAAATTGGTACATCCTTTGTGTTTAAACATAAAAGGCAGAATTTAGCAGGTGTGTTCACTTTAAATTGTGGACACCGAGCATGACGAATGATGGTGGTGCTCGAATGCGCTGTGTACAAGAGGGTCAAACTTTTGTTAATTCTCTTCAAAACAGCATTACTAATATTTATACACCACCTCATTTTTTCTCCATGAAAAAAAATATTAGGAAAATCACTGAATTTTAGGAAGGATACAAAATTTTCCTCAGTGAGCCGATCTTTCACGGCACTAGACAGCAAAGTGTTCAGCAGATTTTATTGGAAAACCCAAGTCAATATGAGAGATTCGACCACTAGGTGGGAATCATGAGTTTCAAGATGATTGAACCAACAGTGAATGAGCTGGAAGTAACAACAAAACAGACCAGTGCCGAATATCACTAAAAGACCCAAGATGGCAGCGCCCGTGAGTTTGATGTATTGCATTACACAATGTTAAAAAACATTTAAAGTAAAAGCTTACAACGCCACACAAAATTAACAATATATTCCGTAAATATGTTATTTATTCTTTAATTCACATAAAACTAGTGTCGATTCAACCTTTTTAAATGTCTTTAAAGGTCAAATGAAAACATGCTATTCTCCCATACAAATTTATGGGAGGTTCATCAGCACAGCAACACACTGTCAAGCCTAATATAAGGCGAGAATCCATACTCACTAAAACAAACCCCATTTTAAACAAATCCAAACCTTCTGTTACTGGCATTGTAACCATGTCAGGTGCAGGACTCGCTGAAATTAGTGATGTTACTGAAGTGGGAATGGCCACTGAATCCACTGGCACTATGCCAGCTTGTGGAGAAGACAAGGAGGAGGGGCCAGGAGGAGTTCCTCCCATAATGTTTTGCCGAGGGGAACGAGGTCTGTGTCCTGTTGGGAAAATTACATTTTACTTGCTTAGCACTTTTAACAGTGAACATTTTCACAAAGGAGGAACATTATGCAGCTTAAAGGGGAACTGAAGGCAAATTTTTTTATCATCAAAATTCTATTTCTCATTTTATTAAATATAGGAATGCATTTTTGATAGCTATTTTGTCACTGCTATAGCAAGGTTTGAGTGTTTTAAATATGCTATGTAATATGTCAGTCCATATGTCAAAGCAATGACCGTAAACGAGATTCGTTGAGACCTGTGCGAGACATTGTAGGACGGAAGTAAAATGGACAGCGGAAATCAAAGTGACCAACATCTGCCAATGTTCCCTGTGTCCGAAATCGCTCACTTGTTCCTTACTCCCTATATAAGGAATTACTATATAGAGGACTTAACAGTGAGCTCATTGATAAAATGAAAAAACGCTTTCGGACACTAGTCCGTCCCGCTGGTATTTACATCATTACTGTTGCACAATTAAAATGTGCCAGATCAGTCAGCTGGTGGGTTTTAGATAGATAGATGTACTTTAATCATCCCAAAGGGAAATTCCATTGTTTCAGCAACCTTAAAAACATACAGCAAGCACATACAAAAAATACTTTCACCCACAAGACAGCCTGAGGTAGTTGACAAGGCATAATGCCCATCCAAGTGGCAAAGTGAGACTGTAACTGCCTGCTAAGACATTAATCAACACAGTGCAATAAGAGTAGTCCATAAACCAGAATATGCATATGTATAGAAAAGAAGCCCTCTCAACCAGGGAGACTTAAGTGCATTGCATCTCAAGATTTAAGATGACAAGATTATTCTTGAAAGATTATTCTTCTCTCTCTGCTCAGAGGGGAGTCATTATAAAGTGCTATTGCTGTGGGTAGGAAAGTCCTCCTATATCTGCCCTTACTACAACTGAGTTGGCGAAGCATCCCACTAAAAACACTTTGTTGCTTTGCCAGTGTACTGTGTAGGGGATGTGAGGTATTGTCCATAATGTGTAACAATTTCTGTAGCATCCTCCTTTCCACCACCAATTCTAGGGGTTCCAGAGTAGTCCCCAGCACAGAGCCTGCCTTTCTAATTAACTTGTTCAATCTATCAGAGTCACTGGCCCCAATACTGCTACCCCAGCAGATGACAGCAAAGAAAATTGCACTTGCCACCACAGACTGATAAAACATTTGCAACATCTTAGTACACACATTAAAAGACCTAAGCCTTCTCAAGAAATGGAGCCTACTCTGACCCTTCTTGTAGACAGCCTCGGTATTGTGCTTCCAGTCCAGTTTGTCTATGTGAACCCCCAGATATTTATAGCTCTTTACCACTTCTACCTCTTCCCCCAGGATGGAAATGGTGTTTAGCTTAGCCCTGGTCCTTCTAAAGTCCACCACCATCTCCTTGGTCTTGGCCACATTTAAGAGCAGGTGGTTGTTACCACACCACTCCACAAAGCATCCCACCAGTTGCTGGTACTCTGTTTCCTCCCCCCCGACACACCCCACCAATGCAGAATCATCTGAGAACTTCTGCAGATGGTAAGACTCAGAGCTGTAACAAAAGTCAGAAGTGTACAGTGTGAAGAGGAAGGGGGATAAAACAGTCCCCTGAGGTGCTCCTGTACTGCTGACTACCTGCTCAGACACAGCCTGCAAGCCGCACAAACTGTGGCCTATCTGTGAGGTAGTCCATAATCCAGGAGGTGATGGCAGTGTCCACCTGCATCCTCTGCAGCTTTTCACCCAGCAGCACAGGCTGGATTGTGTTAAAAGCACTGGAGAAATCAAAAAACATGATTCTCACAGCACTGCCTGCTCTGTCCAGGTGAGAGTGAGCTCTCTGGAGCAGGTAAATGATGGCATCCTCCACCTCAGGACAGTAAGCAAACTGTAAGGGGTCCAGGGAGGTGGTCACCTGTGATCTTAGATGGGCTAAGACCAGTCTCTCCAGCACCTTCATAATGTGCGATGTCAAGGCAACCAGTCTATAGTCATTAAGGGCCGATGGAGCGGGCTTCTTTGAAAATAAACATGCATGTGTTTTTGTGATAAATACATATTATACTGAACGTATTTCCCACATTAATAAATACAAAGTACTTGCATCTTTCAGTTAATTTTTTAAAATCAAGACTGAATAATTTCTTCTTTGCTGCTGCCTTTTATTAAATCAAATGAGAGACTTTTAATTTGATTTATTTCAGCACGACCGCAATGCATGATGGGATATATTGCTTTGGTTAGTGACCATTGTTGTATACTGCTTTTCATGATGCATTGTGGGATACTTTGAGTGCAATATATAGGGTGTGAAATGAAACCTCACTAAGGTTTCAGACAGCACTACAAAATGGCGTCCCCACTATATAGTGCCCTATATAGTGAGTAGGGAGTGATTTTGGACACAGGGATTATCAAAAGACACACGCACCCCCTTTCAAATGCTTATGTAATCAAACCGGAAGTTCTGTTTGTTTTGATAGCAATCAGGAAAGTTTGAAAAAAGTAGGCAGTAATCATTTAAACTTGCTTTTTATGCAATATTTTGTTTGGAAAACAGTTTTCAAAGTGGCGGCACTGACACCTGGTTGACACTTCACGTTTCGAACAAGTCTCATGAAGATTGGGCGGATAAGTGACGCCTGCCGTGGACCAAACGAACTATATTCAACATGGCTAAAAACCGAACAAGCCGATAAGTATAATATTTAATTGCAATTAGTTGCCAATACGAGTCACCATATAAGGTTAATAAAACTGAAAACATAATTGAATAACACGTTAATTAAGAAATAAAGCAAGTTTAAAAATGACTTCAGTTCCTCTTTAAATTGTTTTAGGTTACAAGGTTAAGTAAAATCATGGCCTGCAAATGTGGCGATATCGTGCGATTTAAAGTTGCTTGATCAAAATAAACTAAATTTAAAGTATAAAGCTGGTTAATACACATGGAAAATAAGTGACACTCATACGTTACCTCCACTGACCACTGAAGACCAAGTGCCACCAGAAGGGCTGCTACGGGCAGAAGGAGTAGTTGAAGCCTCCCCAGATGCACCCTGCAACATGAATTCCACCCCAGGAGGACCAGCTCCCCGGCAGGAGGGCACTCTATGTGCCCTAGGGGTCCTCTGAGACTTTGGAGACATCTTTGGAGGACCTATAAAGCAAAGCATATGAATGATTACACTGGAGGTGGGAGGTGTGAAGACAAAGCTGATGGGAGGAAGATTGTTCAAATCCCAAAACTGCCAAAGAAAGTCGTCTTGTGCTCATTGCCCTTAGCTCTCAACTATGTCAAAAGTCAAATCAGTTTTGCTCATGACTCAATTTGAGCAGATTTTAGATAATCATAAATTGACAAGCGCTACTAACAGCCAAAGCAGGACCTAAATCACTCACAAACACGTAATAAATATGTCCACATTTGTAATGAAAAAGAAAAGCAATATAGCATTATTTTCCATGAGAAAACTTACATTTCTTAGGACTGCAGTTAAACAGTCTTCCACTCAAGTCACCATCAATGAACAGATGATAATGTCAACAAAATAGACTTCATGTTAATACTATAACGAATTTCTTAGTACACAATTGGACTTTTTGACCATATACACTTTTAGAAACGAGTTAATCACACTATCTGTCATGAACCAGAAGAGGATGGTTTCCTTCTTGTTCCTCTCAAGGTTTCTTCCTCATATCATCTCAGGGAGTTTTTCCTTGCCACCGTCACCTCAGGCTTGCTCATCAGGGATAAAGAAATATTTTCTGGAACACTACTTTGCAACAAGGTCTATTATTAAAATTGCTATACAAACAAAATTGACATTTGAATATTCATATAGATCATGTTTATTTCTTGATATAAATTTTACTAATATAGAAGAAGCCTTTATTTAATCACACGTACACTCAAGCAGACTCAAGCACAGAGAAACTCCCCCTCTGCATTTAACCCAATCTGAAGCAGTGAGCACACACATGCACACACAAGTGAGCAATGAGCATACACACACCCACAGCAGTAGGCAGCTATGCTACAGTGCTCAGGGACTGCACTGCATTACACTTTCACATTGAGTATATTGCCTTGCATTACCCTTACACACTGAATGTGCCGCACTGCATCACTCTTACCCTACATTCACAGCAAACCTAGCAAGAGCATCAAAATGACCAGAACTTGTTCGTTTCATATGAGAGCCAGTGTGTCTTGGGTGGTGAAAGTGTCAGAATAAAGTTCAGGCAATTTTATGGGAATGAGTGATGCAGTTTTGCAGCAACCAGTCAGAATTTAGAAGTTCCCCACTCTAAAGAATACTAGAAAAAAAATGTAAAATTTTGGTTCTGTTCAAACCATTCCCAAATAAAATGGAGTAATTAATAATTGCGGTGGTGTGTTTCACCATTAGTTATGATGCGTCCCTGTTTATGGGACATTAATTAATTAATTTAAAAAAATATTGCATGTTGAAATTTGACATTTGCTATTTGCAGCAATACACACACACACACACACACACAGACACACACACACACACCAAAAAAAAACCCTCACCACATAAATGCATGGGTGCAAGTATAAAATTTTCAAAAACCTGAAAAGTCTGACAAGGTCAGACGTGCATGGCACAGCCATGCAGGGGGGGGTTACAAAGGGAGGTGAGCCCCCCCTTAGGGCTCGAAAAAAAACTTAAATTACAAGTTAAAATGGTTGTCTCTCATGCAAACATTTATAATATTAATAGTTATATGATTTGCATATTCACATCAAATGTTTAATACATTTCATCAATTCATCTGAAATAATATTTCAAGTACAAGGCTTAATATTTCAAAACATCTAGCAACTACTAATTTAAATGTTGAAACAACCATTTTTAATATGCTTTTGCTGTGATACCTTTTTTACAATATATACACTGGAATAGCTGTGTTGATTTGGTCGAACAACGTGCTACGTGCGTGAAACATGATATCACACATGTACAACACCGTGAAACAACGGGCTAGTCAGGACTGCTTGTCAGTGAGCGGCGTATAAATTGAATGAGATTTGTGGCGAAGACGAGATGAAAAGATTTGTCTCGGGCAGAGACTGTACCGCGGTAACCCAGTAATATGCTGAGAGTACAGCCAATGATTTTCCGTTTCAAAATCTGGCTTTTTCCCTTTAGGACAATGAAAAATTCCATTTCAATTCCGTTTCACAATTTCAGTTCAAAATTGTTCTGTTTGGCTCCAATTTAATAATTCTGGCTGGCATAATTTTACTTGGGTTTCAAAGTATTGCATCTCTAGACACAAATGGTCCTTTGCATGATGAAGTCATTCATGAAAAAAAATATAATAAAACAATTACACTGATAGTAAGCTGATAAATTGCATTAATAAAAAAAATTAAAGTGGGATCACAGATTGAGACAACTCAAAATATTTTACTTGACATACTGATAACAGATAAATCAAGAAACTAGGATCACCGTTAACTAAAAACCCATCTCATATATAATATATGCAATATAATAGCATATATAATCTCAATATAATATTGAGAGTACTGATAAATTAATAGGGATAAATTAATATTCAGTAATACTTACTGAGCCTGTAGTGACAATACTCATAACTGACTGTTTAAAAAATATTACTCTATATCCATCATTTTTAATACACCACAAACTCATGAAACAATGTTTCCTAACAAAACACAGAACACACTCTCAAACAGACTAGAACACACTCTCAAACAGACTAGAATAGTTTAACTTTGATTGCAATGACAGTCCTGAATGTTCCTTGCAGATCAATCATTGCGCGCTCTCAGAGTACCTAGAAACGCTGCTCGATATCGCCATTATGATAGAGCATCATAAGTTGTTTAGTGTTGGTCTCCGTGAGACTGAATCTTCTGTCATTTAGAAGATGGTTATATATGGAAAAGGAGCGCTCAACGTCCACACTCGCCACTGGCAACCATATGGCGTCCTTGGCCACCAGAGCATTCGTTTCTTTTTCGCGGTCGCCATTCTGGTTGCAACGTGGGGAGCGAATCTGTAAACAAGCAGCTCATTGGCTGGCTAAGTGTGCCACAAGCCAATCACAATCACCGACAAAGCTGCCTTGACCGGAAAGGCATGTCTGCTTGGGCGTTAGCGGCAGTTACGCAGAAGCCTTCTGCGGCAGTTACACTTTGACACGCGAGCAATGTTTCACTATAAAAATTCCGTAATTTCCGTCCGTTTTCCGCGATTGCGGAAAATCATTGGCCCTATGAGAGTGAGAGGGCCATCCCTATACCCCCCCCCCCCCCCCCCCAAAAAAAAAAAAAATCTTAACGGATTTACACGATTTGGAAAAATGACTTTTTCAGAACCGAAAAAACCGGAGCTTCCGGCACATGCCGGAAAACTTGCACCCATGTAAATGGCTTTTAATTAGCTAGCTTAATGTCATTAGTTAATAACATGTAACCATAATTATTTATTTTCCTTCATCAACTGATTTCTTACCTTCACTTGTAAAATATCTCATGAGGTTAATCGGCACAAAGATACCTGTTGGCAGGCACGTTTGCTTTGCGGTCCCTTTAAATAAAGTTTGCAAGACGAAGAATTCTGAACAAACAAGCCGCCTATTTCATGTGTCTCAGAGAGCATCCACAAACTTCGACAGCATTGTTGGCAGGGCAACCAGAGCGAATATTAACGCTCTCGGTGCATTTGGTGTGGATGTACCCTCACACATCAGGAATGCCACACTGCATGACCCTTAGGTATAGACCCTTTTCAGTCACGTGACCTTCGTAAACGCGACCGCCATTTTGGACATGTAGTGGACTTCGGCTCGAATCAGTTTGAATGCGAGGAAGGCGACAAACGAAAAACATAAAAGAAAAAGGAGCGAGATGCAGAAAACACCTTCACTATCCAGCGACGTAGGGCATTTACAGGGCGAGCAGAGGGAGAGGTATTTGCAAAAATTGAGGTTAGCAGGCTTAGAGAACGACGTTTACCTGCTTCCACCAGGATTGTTCACTGACGTACGGAAGTACACGAAGCCCTCGTCTTTACCTGACTTCAGCCCACATGATCTGTATACCTATGTCGTTAAAAACCCATCGCCATACACATACACGCCAACGTCCGAGGTTCCGGAGCGCGCTCCGGCTTGCTCCAGGAGTGCTCCGGCCGAGGTTCCGGAGCGCGCTCCGGCTTGCTCCAGGAGTGCTCCGGCCAAGGTTCCGGAGCGCGCTCCGGCTTGCTCCAGGAGTGCTCCGGCCGAGGTTCCGGAGCGCGCTCCGGCTTGCTCCGGAGCAAGCCAGAGTGCGCTGCTTAATTTGAGGGGGAGCAAGCCGGGGCGCGCTCCGGAACCTCGGACGTTGGCTCCGGCAGCTATTTATACTGGATCCGGTGTAAATAGCTGCCGGATCATAATTACAGTAAACTAGTAAATACAGTAAAGGAAAAACTTGAGACTGAAAGGTTTTAACAGTCATCCAAATGACTGAACGTAAACATTGCTACAGTAACATACCAGCTACTTGTTGACATTAGCTAGTCAACAATAGCTACTACAGAAGAACAAAGAGGTTACAATGGGTTATTTTAACCTATTTGGTTACACACTCGCCGCCACAGAATGTTAACACCAATGTAATGCCTTTTCTGGCTAATTTTATTCGTCTTACCTCCAACAAAGTGGTCATTACACAAGCGTTGGTATGCCGAGAGCTGCCAATCTGTTAATGGCCGCTATCCATCTTCTCTGTCGGGATCCGATAAAATGATAAACCTTGCCTTGTTTGTTGATGGTTACTACATCCAGGTGCACAACAATATAGTGGCATGATTGTACTGTCGCTTTCATTTTTGTACTTTTCACTTTCGCTTTCCTTTTTCCGGTTTTTTTCCCCCCGTTTTTTTCTCTTTCTTTTTTCGGAAGAATGCCGAGACCGGAAGCTTTCTTTTTCTCTCCTCCTGTGTAAAGTCCACAAGCGGAGGCCATCTGATCTGCTTTAATATCAACAGATCTTCATTTAAGGTACGTGAATCTTTTCATCATGGCACACCTTCAGCCTGTTCAGTGTGCTGAGTGCAGGATGTTTAGTCATTCTTCCTCCGTCACTAGCGATAGCTCTATTAGCTTTACTTGTGATAAGTGCAGATTAGTTAGCTCTCTGACGGAGAAGATTACAGTGCTAGAAGCGCGTGTCCAGGCTTTAGAGCAGGTTAGTCAGCGTGAGAATAGTGTAGTTTCTGTTAGGGAAAGTCTGGACGCCCTAGGTGGAGTTAGCAATCCCCCAACTCCGGCATTAGAGCCCTTACAGCGGGGCGAATGGGTGACGGCTCGGCGGCATAAGCGTAGAGCCAAAGCTACCGCTGAGGCTCGCCCACAGGAGCACCACTCCTCTCCGCGTCACGTGTCGAACAGGTTTGCTCTCCTTAGTGATGCACCCACTGAGAAACCTGAAAGAGCTCTGGTTATAGGGGACTATCATACGGCACGTGAAATTAGCTCAGCCTTTAGGGGCACCAGCAGCTTTAGTCAGGTGTATACCGGGAGCCAGGGCGCCGGACATAGCAGGTAATCTTAGGGTCCTAGGCAAGCACAGGTTCTCAAAGATAGTTATCCATGCAGGAGCTAATGATATACGCCTTCGTCAGTCTGAGGTTACTAAGAGTAACTTTTTAGAGGTGTTTAAATTAGCGAAGGCGATGTCCGATGCTGTAGTATGCTCTGGCCCCATCCCAATGCGGCGTGGCGATGTAGCTTACAGCAGGTTATGGTCGCTGAACTGCTGGCTGTCCAGGTGGTGCTCTGAAAACAGTGTGGGCTTTATAGATAATTGGGCTAATTTTGAGGGCACTGCTGGCCTGTTAGGGCGGGTATCCATCCCACTCGGGAAGGTGCTGCTCTCATTTCCTGCAGCATAGGTCATAGTCTCAGAACAGGCCTAGTTAATTTCTGACAATCCAGAGCCAAGACCAGGGAGCAGACGAACAGGCTAAACCAACTGTCTGCTAGCTGCACAGAGTCGTCACTCAGGGCCCACTACATCGAGACTGTGTCTGTTCCCCGAGCTCAACAAAAAGGTAGAAATTTTCAGAGAGTTTGTTCCAGTAACCTAATCAACATAAAATTAGATCATACTGACTGTACAGCTGCTGCTAGCACCTTTGATCTAAAGGTGGGGCTATTAAATATTAGATCTCTTACATCTAAAGCGCTAATGGTTAATGAACTCATTACTGATCAGGAGTTTAATGTACTGTGTTTAACAGAAACATGGATTAAGCCAAATGATATAGCATTAAATGAAGCGAGTCCTCCTGGATACAGTTATATACACCAGCCTCGTCTAACTGGCAGAGGAGGAGGCGTCGCGGTTATTTATAACGATTATCTAGGTGTAACACACAAACCCGGTTATAAATTTAATACATTTGAAGTTCTTCATACTCATATAATGTATGTAGCCTCGAAAAATAAGTCTACCCAGTAAATTCCATTGCTTATTATTTACAGGCCCCCGGGGCCATATTCTGAGTTTCTTTCTGAATTTGCAGATTTTATCTCAGATTTGGTTATTTCCTTAGACAAAGCTTTAGTTGTCGGAGATTTTAATATTCACTTCGATAACCCAGAAGACCCTTTAAAAACAGCGTTTGTGTCCATCTTAGATTCAGTCGGGATTAAGCAGAATGTCATAGGACCGACCCATAATGGTGGTCACACCCTTGATCTAATACTAACATTCAGATTAAACGTAGACAATATAGTCATACTTCCACAGTCTGAAGTTATCTCAGATCATTGTCTCATCTCATTCAAAATATGTCTGAGTAATATATGCACCTCACCACGCTACTGTATTAAACGTACTTTCACGTCAACTACTGCACAGAGCTTTATAAATGATCTCCCAGAGCTGTCAACTTTGATTGGGTCACTGTCAACCCCTGCAGAACTTGATCAGGCAACTGAATGCTTAGAGTCAACATTCCGCCATACTTTAGATAATGTAGCTCCTCTAAAAAGGAAAATGGTCAGAGACAAAAAATTAGCACCCTGGTATAATGATGACACTCGCACATTAAAACAGACCACTCGAAAATTGGAACGTAAATGGCGTCAAACAAAATTGGTAGTGTTCAAATTAGCTTGGAAGGAGAGCTTCCTGAAGTATAGAAAAGCTCTTAGTGCTGCGAGATCAACATATTTCTCCTCCCTAATAGAAGATAACAAAAATAATCCTAGATTCCTATTTAATACTGTAGCAAAATTAACCAGGAATAAGTCCACTAGGGCGGCACGGTGGTGTAGTGGTTAGCGCTGTCGCCTCACAGCAAGAAGGTCCTGGGTTCGAGCCCCGGGGCCGGCGAGGGCCTTTCTGTGCGGAGTTTGCATGTTCTCCCCGTGTCCGCGTGGGTTTCCTCCGGGTGCTCCGGTTTCCCCCACAGTCCAAAGACATGCATGTTAGGTTAACTGGTGACTCTAAATTGACCATAGGTGTGAATGGTTGTCTGTGTCTATGTGTCAGCCCTGTGATGACCTGGCGACTTGTCCAGGGTGTACCCCGCCTTTCGCCCGTAGTCAGCTGGGATAGGCTCCAGCTTGCCTGCGACCCTGTAGAAGGATAAAGCGGCTTGAGATAATGAGATGAGATGAGATAAGTCCACTATAGACACATGCACACCTGCAGTATGTAGTAGCAACGACTTCATGAATTTTTTTAATGACAAAATTGAGAATATCCGACAAAAAATTCAAACTACTAATTTAAGGTTAGACAATGAAAGTGACCTTGTAGTTAACAATATAACTGTATCAGATCATCAGTTAGAATGTTTTACTCCCCTAAAAGAAACTGAATTACTTTCATTAATCTCTACATCAAAAGCCTCAACTTGCGTACTAGATCCCTTAGCGACACATCTATTCAAACAGATAATGCCTGGAGTAATTGAACCGCTTCTAAAAATAATAAATTCTTCTCTTATGATTGGCTATGTACCCAAATCCTTTAAACTAGCACTTATCAAACCCCTGATTAAAAAACCTGACCTTGATCCCTGTCAGCTGTCCAATTATCGGCCAATATCAAACCTCCCCTTTATCTCCAAGATCCTTGAAAAAGCTGTGGCACAGCAGTTATGCTCATATTTACATAGGAATAACATCCATGAAATGTATCAGTCAGGATTTAGACCTCATCATAGCACAGAGACAGCACTGGTTAAAGTAGTAAACGACCTACTGTTGGCGTCTGATCAGGTCTGTCTCTCGCTACTTGTGTTGCTTGACCTTAGTGCAGCATTTGATACCATTGATCATTCCATTCTTCTGGATAGACTAGAAAATGTTGTGGGAGTTAAGGGAATGGCCCTCTCCTGGCTCAGGTCTTATCTAACTGATCGTTATCAGTATGTTGATATAAATGGTGATATTTCTAGACGTACCGAGGTAAAGTTTGGTGTTCCACAAGGTTCTGTCTTGGGTCCACTGCTTTTTTCTCTATATATGTTACCTCTGGGCGATATTATTCGTAAACATTGTATTAGTTTCCACTGTTATGCTGATAACACACAGTTGTATGTCTCTGCAAAACCTGATGAGAGACACCAGCTTAATAGAATTGAGGAATGTGTTAAGGACATTAGACACTGGATGCTTATTAATTTCCTTCTGCTTAACTCTGACAAGACTGAAGTACTTGTGCTAGGACCACATACAGCTAGAAGTAAGTTTTCTGATTACACAGTAACTCTGGATGGCCTTTCTGTTTCTTCACGTGCAGCAGTAAAAGACCTCGGAGTGATTATTGACCCCAGTCTTTCATTCGAAACTCACATTGATAACATCACCCGGATAGCGTTCTTTCATCTCAGAAATATTGCAAAGATAAGAAATTTAATGTCATTGCATGATGCAGAAAAACTAGTCCATGCTTTCGTTACCTCCAGGTTGGATTATTGTAATGCCTTACTGTCTGGATGTTCCAATAAGTGCATAAACAAGCTCCAGTTAGTTCAAAATGCAGCAGCAAGAGTCCTTACTAGAACTAGAAAATATGACCACATCACGCCTGTCTTATCAACACTGCATTGGCTCCCAATCAAATTTCGTATTGATTATAAAATACGAATATAAAATTGACCTTTAAAGCACTAAATGGTCTCGCACCACAGTACCTGAGTGAACTTCTGCTCCTCTATGACCCACCACGCCTACTTAGATCAAAAGGTGCAGGCTATCTGCTGGTACCTCGTATAGTGAAGGCTACATCAGGGGGCAGAGCCTTTTCTTACAAAGCCCCACTGTTATGGAACAGCCTTCCAAGTAATGTTCGGGAATCAAACACAGTCTCAGCATTTAAGTCTAGGCTGAAAACATATCTGTTTAGTCAAGCCTTTTGTTAACGGTGCTTATGAGGTAAAGGAGTCGATCTGGAGGGTCCTCAGACATAGAGTGTTTTGGTAAACTGGGATGTATGGATGCTGTCAGTCCCCACTCGCTTGCTCACTCGAGTTTGTTGACGGTGTAGTGGCTGGCTGCTTTATGTCCCGGGGCTCCCTCATGCCTGTGTTACCTTCTGGCTCTCTCCTTTTAGTTATGCTGTCATAGTTAGTTGCCGGAGTCCCTGCTTGTACTCGGTGCAATATGTATACTGTTCCTACTTATTCAGGTGACATTGAGCATACCTAACCACCTGTGTTTTCTTTCCCTCCCCCCACCCCAAATCTGTCCCTCTGAGTTACATGGAGTCAACAGGAAATCTTTTGGTGGAGACAGTGGGGACCTCGACTGGCTATCGTAGCCTGCAGGGAATCGGCCGTCAGACATTCTGTCGCATGTCCCAGACCCGGTGAAATGTAACTGAATTGTCTTGGCCAGGCCTAAGGGTCCTATCTGCATCTCATCATTGCTGAGGAGTGTGCTCCCATCACCCAATCAAGCATCCAGCCAGAGCAGGTCATGATATATTTTTTACCATATTAACATGCCATTGTGTGTTATGCCTGATGTAAAGACTCTCGTCTCTGCGAGCCTACCACACAGATTTAATACTTGTCATTTTTAGGGCATACCTAACAACGTGTTTTCTTTCTCTCTCTCTCTCTCCCCCCCCCCATCTGTCCCTCTGAGTTACATGTTGATCCTGGGATTGAGATGCTGGCCTCTTCTGCCCCTCGGACCTGCTTGATCCATCCTGGTGCCCTGTGTCTGGTCAGAGTTTTATCGCCCCACTCCTGTGAAGGACGGCCCCATGAGGGCAGTTGAGGGTTATACCTGTTAAAACTGTTAATATTATAGTCAGGCTGTCTGTTGTTGCCCAAATGAGGATGGGTTCCCTTTTGAGTCTGGTTCCTCTCGAGGTTTCTTCCTCATGTCGTCTGAGGGAGTTTTTCCTTGCCACCGTCGCCACAGGCTTGCTCATTGGGGATAGATTAGGGATAAAATTAGCTCATGTTTTAAGTCGTTCAAATTCTGTAAAGCTGCTTTGCGACAATGTTTATTGTTAAAAGCGCTGTACAAATAAACTTGATTTGATTTGAAGTCTTGCTGAAAGTAAAAACTTTCTTTGCTGCCGTTCCTCAATGCTGGCTGTGGTAAACTACTGGTAGTACACGTCCAAAATGGCGGCCGCGTTTGTCGTGACGTCACGTGAAAAGGGGCCATACCTCACTGCATCACACTTATGCTTTGAATAGGAACAATTTAGATATTGCCTAATTTACTTGACTATACTCTCACTGCTGCCATCATTAAAAAAATCTTTGTGTGGTGCTCCTGAGTGGCACAACACAAAACACCTTGCCCCATCATCAGGATACTGCAAGTTCAAATCAGAGAGACACAAGCCTATGAGCTCTTGTATGCAGAAGAGACACAGCACTTTCCTTTGTTACCCTGACATTATATGAGCATCTGTACAAAAAGTTATGGTTTGCTGGCTTCAAGTGTCTCAGATGAAGCACTTCGTAGCCTTCACCCTCCCCTATTGATAGCCGTCATGTTCAAAAACGGAAGAACAGAGCATGGCTTGATGATAAAGTTCATATTACCTTTTTTCTGTGTTCAGTCCAACTGCTCCTTCCTTGTTACAAGCATACAGCCTATGTGCTGTAAGTGAACACATCAGTCTTCTTGTGTTTATTAAAAACTCTTAACATTGTGTACCTAACTCATTTGTTTAGATTAGTGACAATTTACTGATTTTGTCTCTTTGTCAGTCAGTTATGGTGTAACTTCAGATTCAGTCTTGAGCCTTGGTTTCCCCAGGCCTTGGTCTGCCAGTGAAGAGTGATGCACGTTCTGCTTGCTATGGACTATGGTGGGCTTATTGCTCTCATCAAAATTTGGAGTTGCCCAGCACTCTATGCGGCGATGTTTCTGTGCTCACTTTGTGGATCTATGGGACGGTGTTCAGAGTGCTGTAGCCTGGTGGAAGTGGAGCAGTTGTGTATGCAGTATGGGACTGTGAGCAGCTATGCTCACGGTACCATACTGTCCCATACCGAGTTGCATCCTGACCACTTTTGGACTTTTTTTCTGCCTGTTTGTTTTTGTAAATGTAAAGTGACCTTGGATGTGAGAAAGGTACTATATAAATTAAACTTCTTGTTGTTATTGGCACAATGGTGCAGTGGTTAGCACTGTCATCTCACAGCAAGGTTTTGGGTTTGAACCACATGGCCGATGGGGGCCTTCCTGTGTGGAATTTGCATGTTCTCCCCATGTCTGCGTGAGTTTCCTCCGGGTGCTCCGGTTTCCCCGACCATCCAAAAAGACATGCAGTTAGGTTAACTGGCTACTCTAAATTGCCTGTGGGTGTGAATGGTTGTTTGTCTGGGGAAGCTGCGACAGGCCTAGAAAGCTGGTGGTGGATGAAGTGTGCTCACGATAAGACACAGCCGGCTTCGTAAGAGGCTGGCAACTGACAGACCAATTGGCCTACATGGCGTTAGAAAAATAAATAAAATGCATTATTTATTTAACTGTTTATATATTTCTAAATACATTTATTATTGAGATTATTATTAATAATAATACTAATAACATAAGAAATTCTATTATTATTATTATAATATGAAGTCCACACACAGTGTTACATGGTACACAGACACAACAGAAGTAGCACTGCCACCAGTGGCTTGAGTAACAATATTCTACCTAAAACACAGGCTTATAGAATTAATATTATAGCATGTTTTTGTAAACACAACTTCAGCTCTTCCTGACTGCAGGTGAACTGGCACACAAAACACTAATGAAGCAACACTGAAGATATAATGCTGGCCTTCTTTATGAGACATATCCACCTACAAATTCTGCTGCTGGTTGCCATTGCGTGAGGTCATACTCACTAGCAGCTAGGCTTGTGCAATATTGATATTCCTCTGCTCTTACCTGAAAAAAAATCTTGATTAAATTATTTAATTGTCCAGAACAGATTAAAAAAAAAAAGAATGACAAATAAAACCTAAAGCCATGGTGACGCACTGTTGAGTGTCATTAGGTTTTACATGTTTCTGGAGGTTTCATGCCAATTATGAAATCAATGCAATTACGAAAAAGCTTTTTTATTCAGTTTATATATATATATATATATATATATATATATATATATATATATATATATACACACACACACACATACATACACATATACACACACGCGCATACATACACACACACACAAAACCCCGATTCCAAAAAAGTTGGGACAAAGTACAAATTGTAAATAAAAACGGAATGCAATAATTTACAAATCTCAAAAACTGATATTGTATTCACAATAAAACATAGGCAACATACAGTATCAAATATCGAAAGTGAGACATTTTGAAATTTCATGCCAAATATTGGCTCATTTGAAATTTCATGACAGCAACACATCTCAAAAAAGTTGGGACAGGGGCAATAAGAGGCTGGAAAAGTTAAAGGTACAAAAAAGGAACAGCTGGAGGACCAAATTGCAACTCATTAGGTCAATTGGCAATAGGTCATTAACATGACTGGGTATAAAAAGAGCATCTTGGAGTGGCAGCGGCTCTCAGAAGTAAAGATGGGAAGAGGATCACCAATCCCCCTAATTCTGCGCCGACAAATAGTGGAGCAATATCAGAAAGGAGTTCGACAGTGTAAAATTGCAAAGAGTTTGAACATATCATGATCTACAGTGCATATCATCATCAAAAGATTCAGAGAACCTGGAAGAATCTCTATGCGTAAGGGTCAAGGCCAGAAAACCATACTGGGTGCCCATGATCTTCGGGCCCTTAGACAGCACTGCATGACATACAGGCATGCTTCTGTATTGGGAATCACAAAATGGGCTCAGGAATATTTCCAGAGAACATTATCTGTGAACACAATTCACCGTGCCATCTGCCGTTGGCAGCTAAAACTCTATAGTTCAAAGAAGAAGCCGTATCTAAACATGATCCAGAAGCGCAGACGTCTTCTCTGGGCCAAGGCTCATTTAAAATGGACTGTGGCAAAGTGGAAAACTGTTCTGTGGTCAGACGAAGAAAAATTTGAAGTTCTTTATGGAAATCAGGGACTCCGTGTCATTCAGACTAAAGAGGAGAAGGACGACCCAAGTTGTTATCAGTGCTCAGTTCAGAAGCCTGCATCTCTGATGGTATGGGATTGCATTGGTGAGTGTGACATGGGCAGCTTACACATCTGGAAAGACACCATCGATGCTGTATATCCAGGTTCTAGAGCAGGGGTGTCCAAACTGATCCATAAAGGGCCATGTGGCTGCAGGTTTTCATTCCAGCCATGCAGCAGCACACCTGATTTGGCTTATTCAATCAACTGACACACCTACCCTTTAATCAAGGGTGGGTGTGGCTGCAAGCATTTGACTGTGTGAAGACAGTTCAGTTGATTGAATGAGCCAAGTCAGGTGTGCTGCTGCATGGCTAGAATGAAAACCTGCAGCCACACGGCCCTTTATGGATCAGTTTGGACACCCCTGTTCTAGAGCAACATGTGCTCCCATCCAGACAACGTCTCTTTCAGGGAAGACCTTGCATTTTCCAACATGACAATGCCAAACCACGTACTGCATCAATTACAGCATCATGGCTGCGTAGAAGAAGGGTCCAGGTACTGAACTGGACAGCCTGCAGTCCAGATCTTTCACCCACAGAAAACATGTGGCGCATCATAAAATGGAAGATACGACAAAAAAGACCTAAGATAGTTGAGCAACTAGAATCCTACATTAGACAAGAATGGGTTAACATTCCTATCCCTAAACTTGAGCAACTTGTCTCCTCAGTCCCCAGACGTTTACAGACTGTTGTAAAGAGAAAAGGGGATGTCTCACAGTGGTAAACATGGCCTTGTCCCAACTTTTTTGAGATGTGGTGTTGTCATGAAATTTAAAAATCACCTAATTTTTCTCTTTAAATGATGCATTTTCTCAGTTTAAACATTTGATACGTCATCTATGTTCTATTCTGAATAAAATATGGAATTTTGAAACTTCCACATCATTGCATTCCGTTTTTATTTACAATTTGTACTTTGTCCCAACTTTTTTGGAATCGGGGTTGTATGAAAATGATCCAATATTACATATCTGTGAGTGGCAAAAGTATGTGAACTTCTAGGATTAGCAGTTAATTTGAAGGTGAAATTAGAGTCAGGTGTTTTCAATCAATGGGATGACAATCAGGTATGAGTGGGCACCCTGCTTTATTAAAAGAACAGGTATCTATCTGATCTTCACAACACATGTTTGTGGAAGTGTATCATGGCAAGAACAAAGAAGATTTCTGAGGACCTCAGAAAAAGCCTTGTTGATGCTCATCAGGTTGGAAAAGGTCACAAAACCATCTCTAAAGAGTTTGGACTCCACCCATCCACAGTCAGACAGATTGTGTACAAATGAAGAAAATTCAAGACCATTGTTACCCTCCCCAGGAGTGGTCAACCAACAAAGATCGCGGCGTGTAATAGTTGGCGAGGTCACAAAGGACCCCAGGGTAACTTCTAAGCAAATGAAGGCCTCTCTCACATTGGCTAATGTTAATGTTCATGAGTCCACCATCAGGAGAACACTGAATAGCAATGGTGTGCATGGCAGGGTTGCAAGGAGAAAGCCACTGCTCTCCAAAAAGAACATTGCTGCTTGTCTACAGTTTGCTAAAGATCACGTGACAAGCCAGAAGGCTATTGGAAAAATGTTTTGTGGACGGATGAGACCAAAATAGAACTTTTTGGTTTAAATGAGAAGCATTATGTTTGGAGAAAGGAAAACACTGCATTCCAGCATAAGAACCTTATCCCATCTGTGAAATATGGTGGTGGCAGTTTGGGCCTGTTTTGCTGCATCTGGGCCAGCATGGCTTGCCATCATTGATGGAACAATGAATTCTGAATTATATCAGCGAATTCTAAAGGAAAATGTCAGGACACCTGCCCATGAACTGAATCTCAAGTGAAAATGGGTCATGCAGCAAGACAACGACCCTAAGCACACAAATCATTCTACCAAAGAATGGTTAAAGAAGAATAAAGTTCATGTTTTGGAATGGCCAAGTCAAAGTCCTGACCTTAATCCAATCGAAATGTTGTGGAAGGGCCTGAAGCGAGCAGTTCATGTGAGGAAACCCACCAACATCCCAGAGTTGAAGCTGTTATTTATGGAGGAATGGGCTAAAATTCCTCCAAGCCGGTGTGCAGGACTGATCAACAGTAGGGGTGATAGCGTTCTGGCGCCGCGCCGGATTTCCGGCGTACCGTGGCTGGGGAAAAAAAAAAATCTAGTTCGCCCATTGTCCTGTGTCATTCTGAGATGCGCAGATAGACAGTAAAGGGAATTCGCATGATATGGAACTAGTGGGAAAAAAGTGCCGTCACGGCACTTTTTTCCCACTAGTTCCATATCATGCAAATTCCCTTTACTGTCTATCTGCGCATCTCAGAATGACACAGGACAATGGGCGAACTAGATTTTTTTTTTTCCCCAGCCACGGTACGCCGGAAATCCGGCGCGGCGCCGGAACGCTATCACCCCTGCAACAGTTACCGGAAACGTTTAGCTGCAGTTATTACTACACAAGGGGGTCACACCAGATACTGAAAACAAAGGTTCACATACTTTTGCCACTCACAGATATGTAATATTGGATCATTTTCCTCAATAAATAATTGACCAAGTATAATATTTTTGTCTCATTTGTTTAACTGGGTTCTCTTTATCTCCTTTTAGGACTTGTGTGAAAATCTGATGTTTTAGGTCATCTTTATGCAGAAATATAGAAAATTCTAAAGGGTTCACAAACTTTCAAGCACCACTGTACAAGGTTGCTGCACTTGTGCAGTCTCGCACACACCCCTGATGGAAAACTGTGGTAGGATTAGGTAGGGAACTGCTTGCAGGCAGGGGCAATTGTGAAAGCTTATCTGGATGGCAGATTTTTAGGTGATTCTGCAGGTTTATAGATTGTAAGTGTTATGTCTGTGAAGGTCATTGTAAACTGTAGGTGCTAAAGAAGGCAACTGGACTTGCTTGAAATCCTTGAAGACATTTCACTTCTCATCCGAAAGGCTTCTTCAGTTCTAAGTGACTAGTGGGGAGTTCCAGGTATTTATCCTCTAGTGCAGTGTTTCTGGATATCAACATCAAGGTCACTCGGGAGGATGTCAGTAGAAACAACCTAGCCTTTTTGGACTGCAGCATGCACATCGAACAAGACAGAAGCCTCAGCATTGAGATCTACCGGAAACGCCCCCCACACAGACCAGTACCTACTGTTTGACTCTCACCACCCATTGGAACACAAATTGAGGTTCATTAGAACCTTACATCACAGAGCTCAGAATATTCCTACAACGGTAGAGGGAAAAGAAAAGGAGCAAAAACACATCAAGGAAGCACTTCAGAAGTGCGGGTATCCCAACTGGGTTTTCATCAAGACCAGAAAAAGAAACATAATGGACAGGGGAGAAAACAGCAAAAAATTCAAGAACATCGTCATTCCCTACATTTCTGGACTGTCTGAGAAGCACAGAAGGATCTTCTACAAACATATCCCTATACACTTCAGACCCACTAACACACTGAGGCAGAAATTGGTCCACCCTAAGGACAGAATACCCAGACACAAACAGGACAATGTAGTGTACGCAATTCAGTGCAGTGAGGCATGCACAGACCTGTACACTGGAGAAACGAAACCACCACTTCACAAGTGCATGGCTCAACACAAGAGAGCCAGTTCCTCAGGCCAGGACTCTGCAGTCTATTTTCATCTCAATAACAAAGGATGCTCGTTTCAGGACTGCAATGTACACATTCTAGCCAGAGAAGACTGGTGGTTTGAAAGAAGAGTAAAAGAAACCATCTTCGTCAGCCTGGAATGACAATCACTGAACAGAAGAGGTGGTCTGAGGCTACATCCACACGACAACGGCAACAAGATGTTATTTAAAAAAATATCGCGTCCACATGGGCAACGATCAGTAAAATATCAAGTCCATATGGCAACGCAACGCTTGCTGAAAACGATGCAATACACATGCCACACCTCTAGGGGCGCTGTAAGATGGTCCCTTCGGAGACACCAGAACAATAGAAGAAGTAAGGACGCATGCGCATAAACTATTATGCGCGAGACTTCATATTAGCCACAAAGTCAGAAAAATCTGTTCGTAAAATTACATTATAATGACCAAATACAATGAAAAGTATTTTTCCAGTCTCACCTGTGAAAGGTAATCCCATGTGATCTCGTTTGGACGGTAAACCTGTTGGTACAGTTAAACGCAGCACATGAATGAGGCATCTTTATTCTCCGCTTTGACCCATCCAATATGGCGGCGAGGATGACGTATGATTCTACGCGGAAGGCGGCGTCTTTAATGGTCCGGAATAAATTGAATGCTACACGTTGATGGATTAATTTGTTCTTCTACGCCCTTTTTGAGGAATGTATTGTAGGACTTAAACCAACATCTGAAGAGGCGAGATCGCTCCTTTTTTTCCCTATTTTTGCTGGCGGGATTGACTCTGCCCTAAGGGCTATTCTCTTTCTCTCTCTCTCACTTTGCACCATTACACAATAAATATTCACAGTGAAAATATTTTGTAAGCGCGTTTCATGAACCAAGTTATAGGATTTGTTGACAACTCGCATCGAGTTCGTTACACTTCTACCCGGCGTGAAGCACTCACAGTCATGTGGTTGTGACGTCATCGTAAACAAATCCGTTCTACTCATCCAGACGACTTCGCAACGGCAACGTTGCCAGATCTTTTCACTCTGGAACCCGTTCTCAAAAGACTGCGTTTTGGGGCACCCAAAACGCCGGTGTCGTGTGGACGCCAGGCCGAAACGATAAACAATTTTATCGGATTCACCTGAATCCGTTGCCGTGTGGACAGGGCCTGAGACACCACTTATCAGCCACATACAATATAGTCCTTGGCACACTTCCCAGAAATCTGAATGCACATCCACATCAAGACTCAGCTGACTTCAATGACTCACATGATGGCAGAGAGAGCCAACGACCCACAGATCACCCTAACAACCCTCTAGGCTGCTAACAGTTCACACCCGGCCTCCAGGGACCCTAACACCTACAGGATGACAGTGTGTCAATGACCCATGTGACCTCAACGACTCTCCTTAGGTTTGCTTTTGGTCCACTAGTGCCCCTTTTCCACCAAAGCAGTTCCAGGGCTGGTTCGGGGCCAGTGCTTAGTTTGGAACCGGGTTTTCTGTTTCCACTGACAAAGAACTGGCTCTGGGGCCAGAAAAACCGGTTCCAGGCTAGCACCAACTCTTTGCTGGGCCAGAGGAAAGAACCGCTTACGTCAGCGGGGGGGCGGAGTTGTTAAGACCAACAATAATAACAAGACCGCGAAAGATAGCCATTTTTAAGCGACGAGAAGCAGCAGCTGTACAACCACAAAGTTATCCATTATTATTGTTGTTGTTGCTGCTGCTTCTTCCGTGTTGTTTTTGCTTCAATATTCGCACCAAGGTTTATGCAAACGTAGCGATGTAACTGACGTATACAGCGACGTAACTGACGTATACAGCAACGTAATGGCGTGGCTTCCCTTAGCACCGCAAGCTATGGAAAAGCAGACTGGTTCTCAGCTGGCTCGCAAGTTGAACGAGTTGTGAACCAGCACTGGCCTTGAACCAGCCCTGGAACTGATTTGGTGGAAAAGGGGTATCGGAGGATAAATACCTGGAACTCCCCACTAGTCAGTCAGAAGTGAAACATCTTCAAGAATTTCAAGCAAGTCCAGTTGCCTTCTTTAGCACCTATGATTCTAAGTGTTAATATGTTCTGTTACAGATTTGGCAGGTCACTTAATTTGAATCAAGAAACTGACCCTTTTCATTGGCTTTCAATTAAAAAAAATTGCCAGACAAGGTCCAAACTAAATCAAGAGTAAAATCTCTCATGTCACTGTGATGGTGCAAGATCACAATGAATCATAAAGAATCATTGCAGCACTAAATGTATAAAATATAATTCATACAATCAACAGTTAATTTATTGAAAATATTGCTTACCTGCACTGATGCACTTAATTTAATTCATTCAATACACAATAATTCCAGTCTAAAAGTACAGTGTTAATTTAGTGATATTTTGAACATTCTAAACAACTTCAATAGGGTTATAATTAAAAACAGCATATTTTCCAAAGCACAAAAGTTTAAAAACAAAGCTCTCCATGTTTTTAATCTGGCAGTGACTTGATTATGTGCCACAATAAGAAATGTGAAATATTGATACAATTGATAGCACATCTATCACCTTCAAAGTTTCATTCATCTGTCCCTGTTCATTAGGTCATAGTAAAATGACTCTCCAGCCAGATTGAAGCCATGGAAAAAAGTGAAACTGAGCCTTGTGAGAGTTAAGAAGGCTAATTTGTACCTGCTTACAAGCAGTCTCTCCAGAGTGTAAGATGAGACAATCCTGTGCTTAATCATAACCAGTTACTCAGAGAGACAGAGAAGAGTGAGTACTGGGAAAGTCTACAAGGGATAATGTGAGATGTTGTGAATACACTCAAATAACCAACCAAAGAAATCCACACCTGTTAGTAAACGCACACCCCATGCCAAAGCTTAAAGTGTATGTAATGTCTCTAAACCCCACTTTTTTCCTTATACAAAGCAACAATCATTATGTTGATTGACTATGTGTTTTCGAACCATAGCTGATCCAAAAGGCCACAAATTGATGGAAAATCAATAAGATTAGTCGATTTTCATGGAATCTGCCAAGACTCATCCGGAAGATCCCGAAGGGGTGTGGGACATCACACGTGCAACAATTCAGATATCAATATCGTTCATGTGTGCAGCAGTGGTTAGACCAGTCTCAATATGGAATCACGTTTTGGAGAGAATTCTGATAGTAATTGGGATTCTTGTATGTCGGACGAAGTGGCAGATGATTATCAAGGATATTCTGGAGTAAATGGTTATTTTTTCAAGCCCCCAAGATGAGAACCTGCCAGTTCACAACAGTCTTCCTCTGTAGTGCACGCGAGATGGAGCGATAGATAGATAAATAGATATGTGCAGAACGCAGTGGTTACCTTTCACCATGTTTTCCTGAACAAAGCTAAAAACAAATCAAGTCCTACAATATTGCAATCTGAGAGCATTTAACACGTTTTAGTTAATAATTAATGATTGAATGCACGCATTTTTCTTCCTGTTAAAGTGCATTAGATATGATAAGATTGGATGTTGCGAGCGCGTAAATACTGCTCATAATCCTGCATCTGGTGCAGTGTGTGTGTGTGTGTGTGTGGGGGGGGGGAATCGACGAACTGTCCAAATGTCAGATCAAATGTAATTTATTAAGTAAATGGATTTCTTTTTGCTCCAGTAATTCACACGTGGTCGTTCTGGTGGTGGTGAACACTTGATGAATCAGATTTATTATTAGTAGGCAACACAAAATCTGCCTGCTTCGTTTGCAAAAACCTCACCCCACTGTCACTTTAGATTTTTTTTTCTTGGAAATTTGTGAACCAAATGTCCTGTTGTATAAGAATTTTAACATCCAAATACAACACAGCGCTTTCCCATCGTTATTTTTCTAAGATTCCTACAACAATATCCAATCTCAGTGAGTAAACAAGCACAGCCAGATGAATGGAAATGACCCAGAAAACCGGGGTTCCACATGTGACATCGTGCGAGATTTGCCCTGAGGCAAAGCTGCCGCCTTCTGGGATCCAGAAGCCGCAATTTATCGATAGTTTTGTGCTTGATAATAAAATAAATAATTTCTATTATCCCCCCCCGCTTTATTAATTCATTTTGGTCGTTACTAATAATGTATATTCATTTTAAAGCATTACAAAAAGGCATTACATACACTTTAAAAAACAAAAAGGGTGAGCCACTCTAGGTGTTTCTAGTACCTTCCAAGGAGAGGTGTTTGGGCAGAGTGGAGAGGGGTGCTGGAGAGCCATGGACAGAGGGGTGAGAGGGAGGCCGCGAGGGCCTGGATGGGGGTCTGGAGGGAGGCCGGGTGAGAAGGGAGGCATTGGGGCTTGACTGGTAGCGAAAGGAAGGGTGAGAGGAGGGAGATGAACAGCAAGAGAGCCAATGTTGGGCACCTGATAGAGATTGAATGGGGAAAACAAATGAGAGAAGGGAAGCATAAACAAAATGGACAGATATAAATAATGTACAGAGCAGAGGCTGAACATGAGAAAAAGAGGTTCAGGGTTCAAAAATAAAAATGACAAATGAAAATTTTTCTGACAAGAAGTGAGAACGAAATAAAATATACTGGGGAAAAAAATGGAGTATTGTTACAGGGTAGGAAATTTCACTAATGCCTTTTTTGGACATTCTATTTAAAAAAAAAAAATGTCAGTAAATTTTCCTCAGCTATTTTATGGCTGGTCCATACCACTGTTCATACGTAACTTCTCTCTTACACAGTATTTTAGATATTCTGACAAAGCTTTGTTAATATTTTTTAATAACCTGCATACACTGTGTTTAAACTGACAGCTGAGAAGCAGATGAGAAAACAAGATGGCAAAATGACATGGGAAGGAGACATTCACAGTGAAAGCAACAAAATATACAAATGAATTTACCAAAATCAGAAAACACCTAGGAAATGCTCAGATGTACCACATAAGCGAAACCATTAAAGTTTACACTCAGACTGCTCATTAAAATTACTTACAAATGCTTTATTTAAAAATAAAGGAAGAAGGAAAAATATTCTGTAACATTGTCAAGCTACGATGGGGACAACTGTATTAACCATGGATAATGACAGCCCTGTGATGACCTGGCGACTTGTCCAGGGTGTACCCCGCCTTTCGCCCATAGCCAGCTGGAATAGGCTCCAGCTTGCCTGCAACCCTGTAGAACAGGATAAAGCAGCTAGAGATAATGAGATGAGATGGATAATGACAGTGATAGTAATGGACTACTGTGTTTGCTGGTTGTCCAGAAACCCCAAATCCAAAAAACTATTATTAATTCATTTGTTAAACATCCATTAGATGTGTTCTGGCAGATTCTGTTCTGGAAGTGGGGCTATCCTACATGGTTGTGTCTTTATAACACCTCAAAATGCTGTCACTGACGGGAGCCACATGTTCTTTTGTGCCTAATGTTGCGATGTGATGAGATATGACATCTGTGACGGTGCATGATGGAGATGTCTGAAAATCTCAGCAAATCTGCTGAGCACAGCAGAATGTTTAAGAGGCTTTTTTTTCTCTTCCTTAAGAAACTCGCTAATAGTTTAACAAAAATGAAGGTCAATGGGTTGTACAAAAATTCTGCCATTCTAATGTGGTTAGTTCATTAGGACTATTTAAAGGTCCTTTATTTTTAAATAAGTTTCTGAGTGGATAGTATCTCCATCCTTGACTTTTGTATGCTGCATAAATGGGAATAAAAAAAAAAATTTTTTTGAGAGTTAAAACCAACCGCAAAGTTGGCATTTGAGCTGCCCCGCTGAGCCAGTCAGCCCTGAGTGTGTGACGTCACAGCGGTAACCGGTTTTAAGGCCGAGGCCTTTTACAGCTATAGACCAAAGTCATATAAATAAAAATTTATGGTGAAAGTAAGAAATACCGTTACCGGCTTGCTCAACTAAGACTGATTTGACTTCATTGATTGTGGGTTGACTCTCATTAAAACAGGATAGGTGTTATAACTTAAGCAACATACAGTGGGGCAAAAAAGTATTTAGTCAGTCACCAATTGTGCAAGTTCTCCCACTTAAAAAGATGGGAGAGGCCTGTAATTTTCATCATAGGTATACCTCAACTATGAGAGACAAAATGAGAAAAAAAAAATCCAGAAAATCACATTGTCTGATTTTTAAAGAATTTATTTGCAAATTATGGTGGAAAATAAGTATTTGGTCAATAACAAAAGTTCATTTCAATACTTTGTTATATACCCTTTGTTGGCAATGACAGAGGTCAAACGTTTTCTGTAAGTCTTCACAAGGTTTTCACACACTGTTGCTGGTATTTTGGCCCATTCCTCCATGCAGATCTCCTCTAGAGCAGTGATGTTTTGGGGCTGTCGCTGGGCAACATGGACTTTCAACTCCCTCCAAAGATTTTCTATGGGGTTGAGATCTGGAGACTGGCTAGGCCACTCCAGGACATTGAAATGCTTCTTACGAAGCCACTCCTTCGTTGCCCGGGCGGTGTGTTTGGGATCATTGTCATGCTGAAAGACCCAGCCACATTTCGTCTTCAATGCCCTTGCTGATGGAAAGAGGTTTTCACTCAAAATCTCACGATACATGGCCCCATTCATTCTTTCCTTTACACGGATCAGTCGTCCTGGTCCCTTTGGAGAAAAACAGCCCCAAAGCATGATGTTTCCACCCCCATGCTTCACAGTAGGTATGGTGTTCTTTGGATGCAACTCAGCATTCTTTCTCCTCCAAACACGACAAGTTGAGTTTTTACCAAAAAGTTCTATTTTGGTTTCATCTGACCATATGACATTCTCCCAATCCTCTTCTGGATCATCCAAATGCTCTCTAGCAAACTTCAGATGGGCCTGGACATGTACTGGCTTAAGCAGGAGGACACGTCTGGCACTGCAGGATTTGAGTCCCTGGCGGCGTAGTGTGTTACTGATGGTAGCCTTTGTTACTTTGGTCCCAGCTCTCTGCAGGTCATTCACTAGGTCCCCCCGTGTGGTTCTGGGATTTTTGCTCACCGTTCTTGTGATCATTTTGACCCCACGGGGTGAGATCTTGCATGGAGTCCCAGATCGAGGGAGATTATCAGTGGTCTTGTATGTCTTCCATTTTCTAATAATTGCTCCCACAGTTGATTTCTTCACACCAAGCTGCTTACCTATTGCAGATTCAGTCTTCCCAGCCTGGTGCAGGTCTACAATTTTGTTTCTGGTGTCCTTTGACAGCTCTTTGGTCTTGTCCATAGTGGAGTTTGGAGTGTGACTGTTTGAGGTTGTGGACAGGTGTCTTTTATACTGATGAGTTCAAACAGGTGCCATTAATACAGGTAACAAGTGGAGGACAGAGGAGCCTCTTAAAGAAGAAGTTACAGGTCTGTGAGAGCCAGAAATCTTGCTTGTTTGTAGGTGACCAAATACTTATTTTACCGAGGAATTTACCAATTAATTCATTAAAAATCCTACAATGCGATTTCCTGGATTCTTTCCCCCCATTCTGTCTCTCATAGTTGAAGTGTACCTATGATGAAAATTACAGGTCTCTCTCATCTTTTTAAGTGGGAGAACTTACACAATTGGTGGCTGACTAAATACTTTTTTGCCCCACTGTATATGTACATGCATGCATTTTCACTGATAAAACGTAAAAGGCTAATTAAATAAATCAGATGAACTGAGACAATCACATTCTGAAGCAAATTAAATAATCTTATACCGGTAACTTAAATACACAATACAAGTTACATGTATCTAAATGCAGGTAAGCAACGTGTTGTTTTTTTATCCAAATGAGAGTTGGAGCTTACCTGTCTGTGTTCTCGCTTCTTGAAGGCCGATCTTGTGGCCGATTGTTTTTGAAACAATTTGACTTTCAGTTGTTTGTTCAGTTCTCCATTCATTCACTTCTTCCACGTAAGGGAGAGATGGCAGCAATATCCAGTTTAGAAATAAGACGGCTGCTCCACTCATTCACTTTTCTTCATACTGTGTATTCCGCCATTACTGCTGGGCTCAGGCAATTACTAAAACCCGGGACGGAATGGGATGTCACCAGTTTTAGCAACAACTGCGGGGAGGTCACTGCCCGAGCGATATGTCCCGTCCCGTTCTGTCCCAGGTTTTAGCAACAACCCTCGTCTCACTCCGGGAGAACTGGTGCAACTGAACTCACTTTCCTTTTAAAAAAATAAAATAAAATAAATACTTTCCTTTTCTTGTAGTTTTCTTTTCCTTTAATTGTTGATACGGCACCCTCTTTTAATACAGGCTTATAGCCAAAGCTCCTCAACAGATCAGAGGATTTGTACGAGTCTTCAGTAAAATGTGCAGAGCAGAGGAGAGACCACTTCATAGGCGCCCAATGTGCCCGTGAATGTCTCGCAAAACGCGTCCAAATCTTTGCAGTTTGAACATTCTTAGGTCATGAATACAATGTAAATCCACCTTCTGTCGTGTTACTGCACCAGCCAGCAACACATCTATGTGGCATGGCGATAAATTAGCTCAAAATGGAGGATCGGAGTTGCAGTCAGCTTTGTGTTTTAGTATAGCGGAAATGGCGATGAGACCGATAGACTTCCTGCTGTGACGTCACAGACGTCAAGGTCATTCACTCAGACCGCTACCTATATAAAATCACTTTAATCATAAAAATTACTATATTAGATTTATTGTTAATGCTTAAAACTATTCCTGTGCCATTCTTGAGGTCTCAAGGCATAAACGAAAGTGAGGCCATGGCTCTGCATTATATGCTTTAAAGATCACATGCCATCACAATAGTAGTAACCTTACCTCCATTGACAACACGTTGATCCACACCAGTGAGTGTGTTGTAGTCGTGAGGTGAAGCTCTGGGTGTAGGAGGTCCAGGACTGCACTGCACCAGTCTGGGTGAGTTCTGTCGTCCTGCTCCCCATGACAGTCCTGCTTCTCTGTTCCTCTGGCCTGGGGGAATGTATTTATTGTCCCTGTTGAAGAGAAAAGGAAAATTTAGAAAGCTAAATCAAAACAAAGCATCTGAAGTTTTAATCCTGAGATTTCAATAGTTTTGAAATTGGCTGCTATAATACTGTTGGCCTCAGATCATAGACTACAGTAAATGAACCATCTAAAGCTTTTTTCACACCTATTCCGTAGCAGACTTTATTTAAAAAAAGGGACTTTTTTTTCCTCATTTGGTTGGTTTCACATTGCAATGATTTCCAAGCACATCACACATGAAAAAAAAACACACGAGTTTGACTGGTCAGGAATTTGGCATGTATGCTTTCATGGATTTCTTACTGCCTCATCGAGGGTTGTTTTTTTCTCTGCTGATCATTCAAATATATTTTTAAGTAAAAGATAAAGTACTAGATGCGCAAATATTACTAATAGTTCTGCATGCTTTTATGGGGTTGTTTATAAAATGCCAAAACCCATAATGCAAGGCCAATAACAATTTTTGATGCTTCCAGACAGATATTTTAGACCCATTTTCATTAATATTCATTTCATTAAATTAAATATTCATTAAAAGACATTTCAAAGAAAAAAACAACTATGTGCATTATGTGCTCTAGAAAGAAATACATGTTCTATGGGGAAACTGGTCTTTTTGTTCCAGCACTTATACAAGTCACTTGCTGTCATATGCACCATTCTCTGTGCACTGCTACAATTTATGCAAATTGGACAGGAGGTGGGGATCTGGTAGCAACAGCTTTCACAACATGTTCAAAATTTATCAAGCTGTAAAGACCATTGCTTTTGCTTTTCTACATCTGGTGTCACTTAGAAAAGGATGGTTCCCCTCTAGGTTTCTCTCTCATATAATCTCAGGAAATTTTTTCTTTGCCACTGTCGCCTCTGGCTTGCTCATTAGGGCTCCAAGTCTACATCTGGATTTCTGTAAAGCGGCTTTGTAAAATCTACTGTTAAGTGAAATACAAATAAACTTTATTTTAATCAAATCAAATTGAATTTCATGTCACTTTGATGTGGCCCTGTTCTCCCCAATAACAAACTGTACCAGGGTTTTCTTGGTAGAGGACAGAGACCCATGATTCACTGTTATTAAAATGCACTATGTTACGTTCACTGAGCTTATTATTGGTGCATTTTTAATTGGTGTTCATTAAATGCTTACAAACCTTAAAGCACAGCAACAGGCTCAGAGTTTAGACCCTTGCCCTAATACAGTGATAACTGATGGTCTGCTTAGATTTCAGCTAACATATAATGATCTGTGAAACACAGACATGTAGTTATTGCCAGCATGGAGCCTGATATCTGACCTGCTGAGTGTGTGTGTCTCCCGCACTACAGCAGAGTATTTCTCCTCTTCCGAGCGATCATCATTCTCTAGTGCCACACGGGCCTTATAAGTGGTGCTGGCCTCAATCTCCTCAGCCAACTGTGCTGCACGAGCTTCCCGCTTGAGGAACTCCTCTGAATTGTCCCGCTCCAATGGCACTCTGGGATGTTGATTCATTTAAGAAGAAAAATGAAAGAAAAATAAACTGACACCAGATATCAGGTATGTGACTGGCAAAGGACCAGAAAAAAAAAGGCAGGAAAATACACAAAGCACAGAGCCACAGCGACACTCTGATACCGTACCACCACCCCACTCCAATAGTAATTTAACTAACATGAGGTGAAAATCAATTAATCAATAACTAATCATCTGATTGATCAACTGACAGTCTATGTAGACGTGCATATTAGACAAATATATTAGACGCATCACAATTAATAACCTTGGCATACTGGGAGGGCCGGAGTAGGACTGATTTTCACCTCAGAAATGTCATCTGAGCAGCCCACACACTCATTTGGAATGTCCACAATGGCAAATCTACAGTTTAAACTCTTTCAACTACATTGTACAGTAGGCACTAACAATAACACAGATTAAATAAATATATCCAAAAAATGTAAATAGGTCTAAAATAAATAAAAATGGCTATAGCTAATTTCAACTGAAGACATTATAAAAAATTATATTTTGACCAAGACCATTCTGACTACTTTTTATGCATAAACTTCCACCTTATTTCCTTTCAACTGGAAAGTTTTGATATTTACTGCTCTACTGATAAACCGTAATGCAAATATGAATAAAGCTTCTCAAAGACTACAAAAAGAGCAAATATCTTTCACCCTTAGATGGTCACAGCCATTTTGAAACTAACAAATCCTTCATAAATATGACTGTAATGCTTTGAAAATACCTTGATGCTAAAATTACTAACACTAAAATGATAGTAGCTTGAAGATAAAGGAAAGATGGGTTACTAGAAACAGGGTTCCTACTGGTGCTTGTCACACTTGCCATTGATGAACATAATCCATCAGTGACAAAGAGAAAATTGCTAGCAGTTGTTACAGTGACAAATGTATGAGTCATTATCATCATAAATCATCTTTTATAGAAATTGCTCCACAAATCCCTGTTTGCCGAAATCCAACCCCAGTGAAGAGACGGCGGGAAGCCAGAGTGTAAACAATGAGCACGTGCTTGTGACCAATAAAATAATCGACTATATACCGTATAATGACCAAATGAGCACCAAGCTTTTGACCAATTGTAATGTGTCTTAATCTGCCTGGTGTGGTGGTGTAATTATCTCTACGTGAACCAAACAATGGCGCAGTCTAAGCTGACGAAGTTTTTTGGGCAGTCTTCTTCAAGCACTGAAGATGATTTAAGGGCCAAAATAGCCATGGGAAAGGCACACTCAGAGCCCCTACCATCCCCTAGCACATCAAACAGTGTCAGTAAAAAACACCAAAGTGAAAGTGCTGTCAGCTGGCAAGTGACTGAAGGGAGCTATGTTTTGGGTGGCGTGGTCAGCAGAGGTGGAAAAACTGGATTGACAAAGTAAAAGTCCTGCTTAGGTTTTCCTTCTGCCTGTGCTCTCAACACAGGTGATTTCACCAATTAGCTCATCAACCTGGCTTAGGGGATGTGGTAATTAGGATCAGCTGGTTCATTGAATTGGCTGGAGCAAAAATGTGGCAGGGTTTTTACTTTCTGCACCCGGGTTTTTCCACCTCTGGTGGTCAGTCCCCATGGCTAACACAGTGGCGTCGTTAGGTCCCTTCACTTGGGGCTATAGCCCCCGGGTATTTTCGCCCTCAAAATAAGTGAGAGATTAATACAAAACAACTGATCTGGATGTCGTCTAGGATTTTGAATGTTGTAATGTAATAATTTAGCTGAGAATTGGTGTCTTTATGGTTCTAAAGGAGAGATATGTGAGTGACAAATTATATATTTTTATTAAACTAATAATAAATTTTACTAGTGGCATTTAAGTCAGTTGGCACATGCCTCAGTTTCCTGAGACATTATGGGTGTTGATAACTTAATAAGGAGGCAGAAACTGACATGAACAACATACGTTTTAAAAGAGCAGTGCAAAAATCACTAATAAAAATGCTATAACATTTGAATGTGTGTGATGATATAGCTTGTAAAGTTAGATATAACCTCCCCAACCCATCGATGCTAATCTCCCTTAAAAAATACAAGCCCCAGGAAAACCTGACTGAGCCCCTGGTCTTTCAACAGCTAGAATTGCCCTTTAGCTAATGCATGATGGAAACGTGGAGTCATTCTGTGTTCAGTTCGTAAATTGACAGGAAAATCGGATTCCTTCACTGTTGGTTGCTCCCAGATTCTTCTTGACTCTGTTCAATTGTAAATCAAGTTTTATGTTGAAGTATAGGTTAAAGGGAGTCCTAATACCCTTTTTGAATAATTCCATGCTAAAATAACCTTAAGTAAGCTCAATCTAAAGAGGTTTATTTTTAGCTTGATGGTGCGCAGGGTGCCCAAATTCAAGTCTTTCTTATTAGAGACTAGAGCCCAAATTTTAGATCTAATGAAGAGGCCTGTATCTGCACAAATATTTAAATTGTGCCAGTTTGGTTGTTATAAACTGTATTAAGTCCACTTTGATAAGTCAGTAATGAAGAAAAAGTGATTCTTCACTTTTTCTTCATTACTGACTTATCAAAGTGGACTTAATACAGTTTATTTATTTGACTTTTTTACAGTTACTTATTTGACTTTATTTTTCCAAGGGAAAAAAATGGAGAACATTTTCAGAACCCAAGGGGAACCCGGAGAAATTGTAGGTAATTTGCATTTATATTATTTGCACTGGGATGATAACAACAGTCATTGCTAGAGTAGTGCTACACTGTGTGCTCCATAGACACCCGTCTCAGCAGCTGCAGCACGATCATCTGGGCATGGTGCTGTCAAACACGTCTCCAAGTTTGGTGCATTTACTTGCATCTTTCTCCAACTCCTTTCTCTTCTTTAATCTGGCCTTTTCCTCTCCCCTTTTTCTTTTTTGCTGCACATATTGATAGTTTGACTTCAGTGTGATTCAGTACTGCATTTGCGTGTGTTTTTTTTTTTTTTAAACACATTATACAAAGGCTAAAGACGGCTCTCTTGACTAACTGTAAACCTGGAAACGTTTGTCATGTGACCAGCCTGGAATCAGTCGACCAGTAAAGAATCTCATAGGGCTGCTCTCATTTACCCCTTTTCCACCAAATCAGTTCCAGGGCTGGTTCGGGGCCAGTGCTGGTGGTGGTTCACAACTCGTTCAACTTGCGAGCCAGCTGAGAACCAGTTTGCTTTTCCATAGCTCGCGGGGCTAAGAGAAGCCATGTCATTATGTCGCTGTATACGTCATTACGTCGCTGTATATGTCAGTTACGTTGCTACGTTTGCATAAACCTTGGCGCGAATATCGAAGCAAAAACAACGCGGAAGCAGCAGCAGCAACAACAACAATAATAATAAATGACTTCGCGTTTGTACAGCTGCTGCTTCTCGTCGCTTAAAAATGGAGAGCTTTCGGGGTCTTGTTGTTGTTGTTGGTCTTAACAACTCCGCCCCCCGCTGATGTAAGCGGTTCTTTCCTCTGGCCCAGCAGAGAGTTGGTGCTAGCCTGGAATCGGTTTTTCTGGCCCCAGAGCCAGTTCTTTGTCAGTGGAAACAGAAAACCCGGTTCCAAACTAAGCACTGGCCCCGAACCAGCCCTGGAACTGCTTTGGTGGAAAAGGGGCAACTGTGTCCTACTAGTCCGGGAGCCAAAGGCCCAAATTTGGCTGAACCTGGCTTCGTCGGTTAAAGGTTTTTTTTTTGCTGTTTGTTGTTGTCCAAGGTCTACTCATTAAGATAAGAGAGGGTGCCCGGTGATATCCCTTGGGCAATTCCGGATATTGGCCCTTTATTGTTGGATGTGCTGCAGTCATAGCCTAAATTCTGACATTTTGACATTCTTCACTTTATGTTCACCAAAGTCTATATATCATACTTAATTTTTGTGTTTGTTAACATAATAGGATGAGTTTAAAGCCTGGGGGTGGGGTTCCAGCCATGGTTGGGGGTGTGGCCATGCAATTGGGGGCGGGGCTTATACCAAAAAGCCCTTTATTACTCTATTACTTTGGTTGTTAATGCGAGCCTTAAATTATTAGGCATACACTCCATTGTCATCCTTGTGTTTACTTCTGCAGGGGCATATGAGGGACACAATTAGCTAATTCAAGCCAACTTGTGTAGCCATCTTGCTAACTCTGTCAATCGCACTGCCCCCAAAAGATCACAGCACGCATAAGCTAAGCAGAGAAACTATTTGACTGTAATCATGAAAGAGCAGTGACATGTACTCACTGCTCACCAGTGAACTAGACCCATAGTTTCACAACACTGGCTAGCACACCCAACTCTCACCTAGTAAATGCTAGTCACTGATTTTTTTAAGCTAATACATTAAGCTAATAGATTGCTTATTTTAACGATATTGACTGTTGAAATAGTAATGTCCCTGGTTCCCTAGTAAAATTCAGGGCATTGTCCCCAATTATCATCTCAAAAGTCTGTTAACCTTACCCTCACCCCCACTCCAAACCACACTGCTTGTGGACTGAGAGTCATGTGCACTAGCCAGTCCACTGACTAGCATGACTTTTAAAACGTTGGGCAGTAAGGTTTCCTTAAGCTAATACATTAAGCTAATAGATTGCTTATTTTTACGATATTGACTGTTGAAATAGTAATGTTCCTGGTTCCCTAGTAAAATTCAGGGCATTGTCCCCGATTCACCCCCACTCCAAACCACACTGCTCTTCCACTGACTAGCACAACTTTTAAAACGTTGGGGAGTAAGGTTTACTTAACATTCTCCTCTGTACTAGCTGGCATCCAGTACATAAGCATATTTTTACAGACACTAAGCAATGGCAAAGGGTTTAGAGGGGTTTTTTTTTCCATCTGAACTCTTAGTTCTTTCCTTAAATAGTTTTTGTGTTTTGTGTGTGTGTTTGCATACTGTATGTAATTATTTTACATAATTATTGCTCATTAGTGTGTGTGCATGTGTATGTGTGTGCGTGTGCATGCATGCATGCACGTACATGCTTTATGTACTGTAGTTCTTGTATCAAAATTGTTAATTTTGCAAATTTATGAAAGGGTCAATTACACGTTTGACTAATTTGAATGACAGTAAAGCGTGAATACTGTACAGCCAATTTGGTTAATTAAAAATCAGTATCTTTTGCTATTCTTGTGTGTGTGTGCGCATGCTGTATATGCCATTTTGCATGCTTGATATATTGCATACTGTAGTTTTACATAGTGGATCACTGGTGTGAGTGTATATGCATGCTGTATATAGTTCTATTGCATGCTGTATATAGTTCTTTTACATAGTGGATCACTGGTGTGAATGTATATGCATGCTGTATATATTTCTATTTCATGCTGTATATACAGTAGTTCTTTTACATAGTGGATCACTGGTGTGAGTGTATGCATGCTGTATATAGTTCTATTGCATGCTGTAGTTCTTTTACATAGTGGATCACTGGTGTGAGTGTATACATGCTGTATATAGTTCGTTTACATAGTGGATCATTGGTGTGAGTGTATGCATGCTGTATATAGTTATTTTACATAGTTATTGGTCATTAGTGTGTGTGTGTGCGCATGCTGTATATAGTTCTTTTGCATGCTGTATAGTTCTTACATAGATATTGATCATTATTTTGTATTAACTGTAGAGTTTATGTAATACTTGTATAAAAATCGCTAATTTGGAAAAGTTATGAAAGGGTTAATTAATCCACATTTGATGTATTTGAATGACAAATATAGAGAAAAATGTGAATACCTATCAGATACAGCCAACTTGGTGCATTTAATATCAGTATTTACACTGATATTATTTTTTTTGTATTTTCTTCCATTATTTGGGCATATAGGGCATTAAAGGGTTAATATATTAAATTGCCCGATAAAGCAAAAAAAAAAAACTTTAACCAAAAATTCCGGGTCCGACCCCATGGCTCCCGGACTATACGGTATATGGGGCTGTGAGCACACATTTGTGTATGTATGTGAGTATGTGGCTTAGACTGCAACTATTTGTAGTCTACATTATAAAAAGTAGTTCCAAGTTATTACACCAACATTAAATTTATTGGATTGCCAAGGAATTCTCCCAGTTCTCCCAATTAGTCACTCCAGCAATGAAACCTGAATTGTCCAATCAGAAATCGCAACCTTTTTGTCCAACTGACAGTGTAGGCTGACGTGTGACTGGACTACACATTTGCATTAGTGCAGGAAAAGGAGGTGGGCGGCCACACTGTACTTAAAACAGCTTCCTGTGTGTCTGTGCAGGTGTGGATTTGGACACGTTTAACTCATAAGCTGAATGCAAACATCCTCATGGATACTTGGAAAGGAATGAATGCTTCAGGTACTTCAGGTTATACATGTAGCAACCCTAATTTTTTTTTTTTCAAATCTGCTTGATGAACATGGGTCACATTTTCAGGTCAGAAAATCCAGAATTCATATCCCTGAGGAATGCGTAACTAACTGTGTTTAATGTGTTGCAGGTAGCAATGGTCCACAACAACAACAAAAAAATGTAATTTAAGACAAAAGCTGCATCCATATATCAGTGCTTGAAAAACCGCATGTCCGATCGTCCGAGATGACTAAAGCATGTGCAAGGATGAGTAAAACTTGAATGGTATCATCCGATCGGATGACAAAAGTTAGTGCTGGCAACCTAAGTAACTTCTCTGTGATGCAGGCCTGAACTGTCAGTCCGGCAGTAGCATATTTCAATTATTATCATGCAAAGTGAATCATGCATCGTGACATCTGACTCCTTGTCAAAACAAAGTTCACCTGTGTCTATCGAAAATCTTGTTTTCCTGGACTGGTTCCCATATAAAATTAATCATACCAAGTGTCAGAGACATTGACTGTATTCTCACTCTGCGCCGAGAGAGCAGGGAACCAGTCTACAGTAGCTCATCTCGTTTCACGGGAAATGCATTAAAAAGTTTTATTCATCAACACGACAATATATAAAAGTACAAAAAATATTTTGAGGAAATCATTCAAATTTCCTTATTTATTTACTAGAAAAGCTCTGCTCAGAGGGGTCCATGTAATGACGTGATTATACCAGTAGGCTAAGGGCGACAAGGACATCGTGTGCCAGCAGCGTGGTTGAAGCGGGCAGGTCTCAAACTTGGAACTTTTATATATCACGACTGGAATTAATAATAAACAATATCACTGAATAATGTTCCTTACCTCTAACCAGCGTGTGTGTATATAAAAACATGATTTTTTTTAATTGCTTTTGATGGTTTCATATATTTCGTAATGATATTTTTATTTTCTAAATATTTATCAACATACCACCATTGTGGCACGGGGGCATGTGATTGGTGGACAACCGACAAAGGGTGTCTCCCATTGGTTGTACATTGTGACATAAAAATTGTAAACACATACAGGACCCGCTGATTGGTAGTTCACATACTGAAGCCAAGCAGAGATGTCCAGCGTCTGTTGCTGTTGTCTGAAGAAAACTATAGCTAAAAAAGCTCTACTACTGGATTACTTGGACAATCTTAGTCAGAAAGAAGTTTTTATAGAGTGTTTTCACTGACGTCACCAAAACACGAAAAACACGAAAGTCCTGGATGTGCGAAAGTCCTGGATGTGCGACCAGGCATTGATTTCCATAAACAAACAACGCCTACATTTCATGGGGGGGGATATATCAATAAAAAGCACAATTTTCGTAATGGCATCAGCCAAAGAAACATGCGATAAGAAGACAGAAGCTGCTAGAAAGTATGTAGAAGGCCTAGAGCCCAGTGTAAGAGCCTGCTATCTGGAGAAACTGCAGTTAATCGACGGCCTGGAACCATACAAAATGGGAGAGGAACTGAGTGAAGACAATGCATTACTGCCGGCTGTGACACACCCAGACATCTTCAAGTACTTAATTTTTTCGCCAAGTCCATACACTGCTGAGGATGCGAAGTGTTTCAAGGGACTAGAAGCCTATAACCAGATGTGCTGTGGCTGGGTCAGGGAACGAAATTTGGTGACAAATGCCTGGTGAAAGCAAAGGTGTGTACTGTGTACATTACATGTACAGTGATATACTGCACGGCTCGAAATTCGCAGTGGTACGGTCGCTCGAGGCGACTTAATTTATCATTTGGCAGGTAATTCCTGTCACGAGCCAGCCCGGCTGGCTAGTTGAAAATAAAAAATATATATGAAGCGAAGATTCAGACACACCGTCAACTAAAGCCGCCACACATTAAGCATGTGCCGTCTCTGTGTTAATCGATGTGTTTATCGGCAGGACGGAAAATAACGAAGAATTCCGAATCATATCGTGTACGAGTCAGGATGTCGGTTTTTTCACTACTGCGCATGCATATAACGCATCTCGTTGAATATCGCAGTAATCACGTTATCAAATTCAATAGATGTGACCAGTGATGGGAATAACGGCGTTAGAAATAAACGGCGTTACTAATGGCGTTACTTTTTTTAGTAACGAGTAATCTAACTAATTACTTTTTACATCGTTATAACGCCGTTCCCGTTACTTACAATAAAATACTATGCGTTACTTTATTAAAGCTGTTCTCATCTGGCACGCTGCTCGTTCAGCCTTTCTTTCCCCTGCTTTAGTGTGGGGCGGGGAGACGCGAGACAACGGCACAGTAAGCCAATCAGAGTAGATTTGGACAACATACGTAGGTAGGCCACGCCTACTGCACTACTGCGCACGCTTTCAATCGGAAGAGCCAGCGATGGCGAGCGGTCAGCCCAGCACTGCGCTTTCACACTGGAAATACAGCCATTACTTTTCATTACTTGAAATAAAAGGCAAGAGTGTTTACGTGCAATGCACATTATGTCGAGGAACAAAGTGTTTGTCCTCGTCAGTGGCCAGTAATTAGTAACATAATTTTAATAACTACAAAAATATATTACATTTGATAGATGTCTTATCTCACATTGTCCCACAAAAATATTAATATAGTGTAGATAACGTTACTAATTGGTTCTGTTAAGTGTCCATTTCAGTCATTAAACACATTTAACATTCACTTTTATTATGATTACACTAATTGAATTTGATTTTTTTTGAGGGGGAACAAAATGTAACGGAATAATTACTTTCCCTGGTAATTAGTTACTTTTATGACAAAGTAACTCCGTTACTAACTCAGTTACTTTTTGAGAAAAATAACTAGTAACTATAACTAATTACTTTTTGAAAGTAACGTGCCCAACACTGGATGTGACCACATTATTGCCCATTTAAACACGTGTTTTTGTTGTTGCTTACATCTACCAAAGCTACGTTGCGATGTGGAATTTTCTGAAAGTTGTACAGAGACCGCCAGAGACGGGGACAAAGCGACCTCGGTCTGAAGAGGAGAAAAAGGCCGCCGATAAAGTGTACGAGAAGGAGAAACGACAAAGGACTTATAAGCAAACGTGGGAGCAGGGTAGGCCTTGGCTGCGATACGATTTTTATGGAATAATTAATTTTTTTCAAGTTGATTCCTAGTCAATATGAAGCTCCTAATGCTTTCTCTCTCATTAATGGTTAAATACAGAAAGCATGTTGGACATATTTTGGATGCTATAGTCATGATAGTAAGTATATTTGTTTTCAATACTCATACACCAAGTTGCCAAGTTTTCCAATATATTATTATTTGTTGATATTATATTATGGTGCTCTGTGTTGTTCTCATTTTTGTATTTAACAACAGTATCAAAATACTCGAGTCTTGAAATAAATGCACATTAGTCATGAACAATGGTAACTACTCTCTTTTGTGTTATTTTTGACAGAAGTAAAATTCATACATGAACAAATTTTGGCTAGTTGATTTTCTGTTTGGCTAGTTACTTTGGAAGGTAACTAGTCCAGCTGGCTGGTGAAAAAATATATTAATTTCTAGGCCTGTACTGTAGCTCATGAATGCACATCCCCTGTGGGTCTACCTCAGCTGACAGCAGATGGCTGATTGTGATTTTTAACTTTAGCTTACTCTCAAGAGAACATACAGAAGCACCATCATGGCTAGACAGTATAGTGTCATGTTTAATTTTAAGACATTGATCAAAACTTAGCCCTGTGATGACCTGGCGACTTGTCCAGGGTGTACCCCGCCTTTCGCCCGTAGTCAGCTGGGATAGGCTCCAGCTTGCCTGCGACCCTGTAGAACAGAATAAAGCGGCTAGAGATAATGAGATGAGATGATCAAAACTTAAAAAAAACTCATACCTGATACAAAGAGAACTGGACACATTATGTTGTCTGGATTTTTGTCGGCCAGATCCTGGTTTAGTTTGGCAAGCCAGAGACGATGACGCTCCTCTGACAATTTTCTGGTTTCCTCCCCGATTTTCGATTATTTTAGGTAATCGGTAGAAGTACAGATGTTTCTCACGATCTGAGTGATTGTGGTAACCCAAAACTCTGCAGTAATTCACCATTATTTGGTTAGTTTATTGAAAAATTCACGAAGACTGCTTGGTTGTTAATGTGTCCAGTGCCGCCAATATGGACAACTTCCGGTTTGCCGTCATGTGAAAACACTATTAGAGTTTATTAGCAGTTCTGATCTGTACAAAATTCCTCGAAATGACTGGAGTGATGGTGTAGATTTGTGGCCTAGCTTTGGAAGAAGGTATATTCCAACATTAGCTATATGGTATGTTGGAATATACCTTCTTTTTCCCGAAAACTCCCGACACAGAACAACAGTTTAAAAATAAAAATTTAAAAAAAAAAACCCTACAAAAGCAAGAAAACCTTCTTTGTGTAAAGACTTTTTCCTGACATCAGCTTTTGGGAACAGAATGTTGCGAAAGCCAAAGCATTTACTCTCAAAGGACTCTGACCTGAACTGTGGGCTGGATGGTAAACTATTCCTGTCCCTCCATGTCTCATCAACCCCAAGGACATCTAGTTACAGAGCACTCTATCTATCTATCATCTATACAGTGATGCTTATTATTGCTGAAACAATACCTGAAGTGTTTTTATTTGTAAAATAAAATATATTGCTCTCGACTTTCAAACAATATTGTAAGATTTTATTTTAATTTTAATCTAATAGTGGATGGTACAATAATTACAAATGCTAACAATCGGCACATTCCAGTTGTAGCTGTAGTCATACAGTAACTATAATCACCCTTGTAATAATAATTTCAATAAACGGTTAATGTTCAGTTCCCTCTTCATTTATTCTCAATTCAAAAGGCACAACTGAGTCACACAGGTTAATAACTGTGTAACTGACAGTAACAATTTTATCCAAAATAGTTTTTCCTGCCTTAGTGGATTTATTTCCATTTCACATGCGTGCAGCTGTTGTAAAGTTCAGTGTGTTTGTATAGAACTCTCTCGAACTATAGGTTCATTTCTACACTCTGGTTCCACGGTAACATTTTGCACAGGACTGTGTTCCTTTGATAACAGAAACAAAGCTCCAGCATTATTATTATCATTCAAAACTCTCCACAGCTTAATATACCCTAAATTATTCATTCCTCTGTTACTAGAACTTATTTCTTTCTGAATGTGTTTGCATATATTGGTGTTATGGTTTTGTGGATTTATCATAATTATGCTTCTTCACCTATTTAAAAAAAAAAATCAACTGTATTCTGTCCTCTCCAAAAGAAAATAAAGCTCTGGGCAAGTGGAATTGTTTTTCAGGCAAGTATGGTTTGGGTGCTGCTTGCCCATTGGGCAAGTAAGACTGGGAGATTTTTTTTTTTAAAGGACTGATATATGCCGATACTGGAAGCAAAAGGTGATCCGAACTAGAAGTGAAGAGTACATTCAAGACCACACAAACAAAACAGACGAAAAATCTCTAAATGAAAACCAAGCAGCTTTCACAAATTGTGTAAATGCAAAAAAAATAAGGAAAAGAAATAAAAGCACTCACGTATATGAGGAGAGGCTGCTATCATAAGTAGACTTCACACCATATGTTTCTTCATTGTATTTGAACATGTCATCAGGATCCCAACCATTCGACTGAAGGAAGTGAAATATCAAATTATTAACTGAATGATTAACAATAACTGCTAAATTGCAGAAAAAGGCTACAAGCTTTACCAAGTCAGTATCAAGAGACTCCAAGCTACCAGAGACATGTTGATCTCCTCCATCCCAAGGCTCCAAATTTTTCTCTTTATGTTCTCCATTTAAACGAGTGCTTAACGAGTTGTCTGTAAGGTTATCTGGCTCAAAAGAGAAAATGTAGAATGCATTAACAAAAGAAATAGACATGGTGAAGACAGAAATACTGACTAGAGGTTTAATGCTCAGTTAAAAGGTGCACTGGTCACTATTTGATTGCTTTATTACAAACAACAGGAGAGGCATTATGTTCACAGACATGGATGTTAGGCCTGGTTTCTATCTGGGTGGACGTGTGTGTGCGTGCAGATGCAGTGTTAAAGAGAGTGCTGGTATTTAAACACTCGGCTACATACCTTATGTACAACCCCGATTCCAAAAAAGTTGGGACAAAGTACAAATTGTAAATAAAAACGGAATGCAATGATGTGGAAGTTTCAAAATTCCATATTTTATTCAGAATAGAACATAGATGACATATCAAATGTTTAAACTGAGAAAACGTATCATTTAAAGAGAAAAATTAGGTGATTTTAAATTTCATGACAACAACACATCTCAAAAAAAGTTGGGACAAGGCCATGTTTACCACTGTGAGACCCTTTACCCTTTTCTCTTTACAACAGTCTGTAAACGTCTGGGGACTGAGGAGACAAGTTGCTCAAGTTTAGGGATAGGAATGTTAACCCATTCTTGTCTAATGTAGGATTCTAGTTGCTCAACTGTCTTAGGTCTTTTTTGTCATATCTTCCGTTTTATGATGCGCCAAATGTTTTCTATGGGTGAAAGATCTGGACTGCAGGCTGGCCAGTTCAGTACCCGGACCCTTCTTCTACGCAGCCATGATGCTGTAATTGATGCAGTATGTGGTTTGGCATTGTCATGTTGGAAAATGCAAGGTCTTCCCTGGAAGAGACGCCGTCTGGATGGGAGCATATGTTGCTCTAGAACCTGGATATACCTTTCAGCATTGATGGTGTCGTTCCAGATGTGTAAGCTGCCCATGCCACACGCACTAATGCAACCCATACCATCAGAGATGCAGGCTTCTGAACTGAACGCTGATAACAACTTGGGTCGTCCTTCTCCTCTTTAGTCCGAATGACACGGCGTCCCTGATTTCCATAAAGAACTTCACATTTTGATTCGTCTGACCACAGAACAGTTTTCCACTTTGCCACAGTCCATTTTAAATGAGCCTTGGCCCAGAGAAGACGTCTACGCTTCTGGATCATGTTTAGATACGGCTTCTTCTTTGAACTATAGAGTTTTAGCTGGCAACGGCGGATGGCATGGTGAATTGTGTTCACAGATAATGTTCTCTGGAAATATTCCTGAGCCCATTTTGTGATTTCCAATACAGAAGCATGCCTGTATGTGATGCAGTGCCGTCTAAGGGCCCGAAGATCACGGGCACCCAGTATGGTTTTCCGGCCTTGACCCTTACGCACAGAGATTCTTCCAGATTCTCTGAATCTTTTGATGATATTATGCACTGTAGATGATGATATGTTCAAACTCTTTGCAATTTTACACTGTCGAACTCCTTTCTGATATTGCTCCACTATTTGTCGGCGCAGAATTAGGGGGATTGGTGATCCTCTTCCCATCTTTACTTCTGAGAGCCGCTGCTACTCCAAGATGCTCTTTTTATACCCAGTCATGTTAATGACCTATTGCCAACTGACCTAATGAGTTGCAATTTGGTCCTCCAGCTGTTCCTTTTTTGTACCTTTAACTTTTCCAGCCTCTTATTGCCCCTGTCCCAACTTTTTTGAGATGTGTTGCTGTCATGAAATTTCAAATGAGCCAATATTTGGCATGAAATTTCAAAATGTCTCACTTTCGACATTTGATATGTTGTCTATGTTCTATTGTGAATACAATATCAGTTTTTGAGATTTGTAAATTATTGCATTCTGTTTTTATTTACAATTTGCACTTTGTCCCAACTTTTTTGGAATCGGGGTTGTACAGTAGGATTTGGTGGCTTAAAAACAATATCAACTAAATGGCACATTAGAGCTGATGCAGCTCTGTATATCAAGTTTGTGAAGCAGCAAGGACATTTTATGTTCAGAGAAACATTTTTTACCTTTTCTAATAAGTTTCTGTACAAGACTGTTTTCATGAATTACATTTTCACAATTGAGAACATTCCCAGCCTATAAAAGATAGCAAGCACAATAAAGGAAAATTGTATTGTTTACACACCATTTGAGATGCATTTGTATCAATATGAATCCCTTGATAAAAATTGCAGAAGAGGGGTCTCTGGCTACGCAACTGGCACACTTATTGCCTCACCTAATCAACTTTTTCCTGACTGATGTACTGCACAGTAGATCTGCTTTTTGGGGTGCTGCTAGAAATTTTGGGCCCTATAAAATAATATATTGCCCCCCCCACAAGACCCTTAGTTTATCCAGAGGAAGTGTTATTAGGTTATTAGTGTAATTTTCTAACAAAAAGCACACATGAATTCAAAAGTTTGAGTTTGTCAAACACCTGTAATGACCCACTGGATCTGAACACCTCTACTGAATTGCGTGATATTACTTTTCACCACTAGGTGTCAGTATTTAGTTAGTGACCTACCCAGGCTGTAGCTAATCGATAAGTATAAATTTTGTGTAGGCTGGCCTTACTGTTGCAAACAGACTTCCAAATTCATCCTTATGTTTCCTTCATGTACTAACTCATTATATGCAGTTAAATTTCTCGGTTGTTGAATAGCTATTTAATTGATAGAAGATTACATGATGAAATCCACTCACTGCTAGAAATCCACTCAGTTTCTCTCTCTTTTTTGGCTGTGCCAATTTAACAGAAAACACAGTAAATACAGTAATCAGCAGTCCAGTGAGAAAAATTCAACATTCATCAACTTATTAAATAAAGACTTGAACAATAACAACAAATATAAATGTGAACAATGGCAAAACATCTAAACATAAACGGGTCAAATGGCAGAGAATTTTTTGGCAAATGGCAACCTCAAATGTTCAACAGTAGCCCCAAATGTGCTAGATAACCGGTGTACATACTCTACATACAGTTTTAAAGTGACTTATGGGCTTTGTTGTGCAACAGAGGGGAACATTAACACAATTAATTTTACATCAACAAATTGGTCACGCGATGTTGCCTGCAAATGGACGCATCAAAAACAGAAAAGGGTATTTCTTTCACATGCCTGTTAAGCTATTCTAATTTCAACAGGGTGTTATTTTATCTACGGAGATCGTTATGTTTATCACCAAGGATTCAAATACCAAAAGACAAATGCCGAACCTTCTTGGTACCAAAATAGGGACTTGAAGAGGGCCCTGGCTCTAAAGTATCCATAACCTTAACCATAAGGTACATAATTCAGAATCTGTCATATAATCGTACTAACACATTGTGTTGTGAGAAATATGTGTATGTATTACTAACATTTGGATGGAATGAGCTGCATGCTTGGTTAGTAACCTTTATTCACAGACTGCTCTGTAAATACATTAATCAACAAAATACTGCTCACCTCCTACTGCTTCAACTGGGAGGGGGTTAGGGAGGGTTTCCTAATCCTGAGGCTGCATCTGTGCATGTTGAAGGCAGACCTCAGTGATGAAGCGAGTTATTCAACTGCTTCTTAACCTAACTGGTGCACTAGCTGTATAATGGCCCTACAAATTCACTGATCTCTTTGCAGACCAAAATTACATTCATTACATTTTCAGTTGCAATAAAGGTAACCTATGAAATATTTAAGTAAAATGATACTCCATTGTAAATTAAGTTGTTAGCTTGATCATCCAAGCAGTAGTTAAACCACAATAATAATCTTCTGAAGTATTAATGTTAGCATGCTAGGTTAATAGCCACCAAAGGAAGGTCAGTGAATAAATGTATAGGCTACCTTTCTTCGGGAAAAAAAAAAAAACTGGTAACTAACTGTCGGCCCTTTTTCTCTCTCTCAGCTTTCGCCTTTCTTTACATTTCTGGTAACCCAACTTATTCAGGATGGTGTCCATCTACTGATGGTCTGCCATCAATTCTGCATCTACTGTGCGCAGCTAACGTTAGTGCTTGATTGGAAAGCAACAAACCTAACATTACATTACATTTAGTAGATGCTCTCATCCAGAGCGACATACGAGTGCAAAAGTCAGGTATACAAAGTGTTAAACTTCTAGACAAAAAAGTTCTAGTGCCAACCAAACAAGTGACAGCAAGACCTAGTGTAATATGCTGTTGAAATACCTAATATGCTGTTGAAATACCAAATACTCCAACAGCCAAACAAGCAAATCAACCATACAAAGTATAACTAAATAGAGAATTCAAAACAGCTAACCCCAGGCTAGATAGTACACAGCCCGAGTTGGTCCAGACTGAAATGCAGTTACACAGTGGGCAGGGAAGAAGGGGAGAGATGCAGCCTGAAGAGGTGAGTCTTCAGTCTGCGCTTGAAGGTGGTCAGGGAGTCAGCAGTTCTGACCTCAATGGGAAGGTCATTCCACCAACAGGGAACCAGGACAGACAGTAGTCTTGAGCAGGCTGGGTAGGAGCAAAGAGGAGGAGGGGCCAAGCGACCAGTAGTAGCGGAGCATAGGGATCTGGCTGGCATGTAAGGGTGGATCAGACTCTGGAGGTATGCTGGCCCTGACCCCTTGAGAGCCTAGTAAGCTAGCACCAATGTTTTAAATTTGATGCGAGCTGTGATAGTCAGTCAGTGTAGGTCAGCAAGCAGAGGGGTGACATGGGAAGAATGAGGGAGGTTGTAGACCAGGCGAGCTGCAGCATTCTGGATGAGCTGCAGGGGTCTGATGGCAGAAACTGGAAGGCCAGCAAGGAGAGTTTTGCAGTAGTCCAAGCAGGAGAGGATCAGCACTTGGACCAGGAGTGGAGTAGAGTAGGTGGTAAGAAAAGGGCGGATCCTTCGGATGTTGTAGAGGAGGAATCTACACGTCCGTGTCACTGCAGTGATGTTCGCTGAGGAGGAGAGTTTGTCATTGAACATGACCCCTATGTTCTTTGCACTGGGTGAAGGAGACCTAGGGATGTCCCCGAGGGAGATGACAATGTACAGGGGTGGAGAGGATGGAGCAGGAAAGTAGATTACCTCCATCTTGCCTGGGTTGAGCTTCAGGTGACGGTTGTCCATCCAGCTCTGGATTTCATGCAGGCAAGCAGAGGTGTGAGCGGAGATCTGTGTGTCAGGAGGAAGAGAGAGAAACAGTTGGGTGTCATCAGCATAGCAGTGGTAGGATAGACTATGAGCAGAGATAACTGGGCCAAGAGACTGAGTGTAGAGGGAGAAGTGGACCAAGGATTGAACCTTGAGGGACACCGGTGGTAAGTGGGCGTGGTGCTGATACAGTACCAGACCAGGTAACCTGGAAAGAGTGACCAGAGAGGTAGGACTTGAACCAGTCTAGGGTTGTCCCACAGATCCCTAGAGCTGATAGGGATGACAGGAGGATGGAGTGATCAACAGTGTCAAATGTGGCAGAAAGATCAAGGAGAATCAGGAACGAGGAGCAGGAGGCAGCATGTGCTGCATGAAGTGCTTCACTGATGGACAGAAGTGCAGTCTTGGTTGAGTTCCTGGCTTGGAAGCCGGACTGGTGGGGATCCAGGAGGTTGTTCTGTGAGAGAAAAGAGGAAAGTTGGTTGGCTACAGCACATTCAAGTGTCTCTGACAGGAAGGGGAGCAGAGAAACAGGGCAGTAACTCTGGATGATAGAGGGGTCTAAGGTGTTTTTTTTTTTTCAGCAGAGGTGTGACGTGGGCCTATTTAAAGCTGGAGGGAAAATATCCAGAGGACAAGGAGGAGTTGATGAGGGAGGTGATAAATGGGAGTGATGGTCTGGAGGAGAGATGAGGGGATAGGGTCAAGGGCACAGGTGGTCAGATGGTGAGAGAAGAGGAGCTGGGAAACATCTGAAGTGGAAAGGGGGAAAAAAGTATAGAGCAATGGGGAAGAGACAGGGAAGGTGGGGAGGGAATGGGAGGGTGAGGCAGGCACAGTGAAGGAGTTGTGGATGGCTATGATCTGGGTAGGTCCATGCCAAATGACCAGATGGTGGTTGCAACACCAGATTCATTTTCTTTGTGAGCGCTTATGGTAATAGATACTGGTGAAATATGAATGGAAAAAATTTCAGGGCCCTATTCTGTGTATTTAATGAACTAGGTCATTTTGAAAATTACTGAAATTAGACCAGAATGTGCCCCCCCAAATCGTCGCCAGGGATTTTTGGGGCTTTAAATGCATTTTTCTCAGCTTCTAAGTTACACAGAGGTCTGAAATTTAGTAAATTAACTCTCCATATGTTGCTAATCTGGAAGGAAAACAGAGCCTTCTATCTAGAAAATCCTGGCCATAGGTACTTCCTAAAAATTAAAGAAAAACGCACTTGCGAGTGGGGTTTAGGGCCCTAAAAATACTAGAAAAATTCATTCATCTCCTATCACTACCTGGTCTTATTATAAACCAGATTACCTGGTCACTTATTGTGGCAGCGGGAGCGTGGTCAAGCGTCGGTCTGTGACCAGAGGGCGGAGTTGGTTAATCTGTGTTTGTGTGTCTTCCCCAGTGACCGCGCCCTATAAGGAGAGACAGAGCAGAGGAAGGAAGCTCTCTCCCCAACCAGATGACTGGTGTGTGTGTGGATAGACAGATAGAGTATCTAAAGTCTGAAAAGACAAAATAAAGAGGTTCTTCTGGAACTTAATTCTGGCCTGCCGTCTTTTCCGTGCTCCACCCCTATGAACTGCCACACATAATGTGAGCTCTCTAGATAGAGTATTTACAGAAATATGGCAGATTCAATTACATACCCCACAAAAAGCATCACATCTTTAAGACCCTGAATGGAAATGAAGCACAGGTAGCACATATCTGCAACTTGGTAAATAGTTTCATTAATTCAATTCATTAATTCAGTATTGCGGAAGCACTCTTCCGCGTCATCTCCCGAGTTGGAATCCTGAAAGAGATTCTGACTGACCAAGGCACCTCGTTTATGTCACGTACACTGAAAGAACTGTATGGGTTGTTAGGTATTAAGCCGATCCGCACCAGCGTGCATCACCCACAAACGGACGGTTTAGTTGAATGGTTCAATCGCACCCTCAAGAATATAATTAAAAAATTTCGTAAGTGAGGACGCACGTAACTGGGATAAATGGCTCGAACCCTTATTTATTATTTGCAGTGCGAGAGGTCCCCCAAGCCTCCACGAGGTTCTACCCATTCGAATTGTTATATGGGCGTAAGCCGCGTGGCATTCTAGATGTGCTGCGAGAAAATTGGGAGAAGGGACCTTCACCCAGTAAAAATCAAATTCAATACGTTATGGACCTGCACGCAAAACTCCACACACTCACACCTAACCCAGGAGAATTTGCAACAGGCCCAAGAACAGCAAACTCGCCTGTACGACAGGGGTACGCGCCTTAGGGAGTTCGCACCGGGAGATAAAGTTCTCGTACTGTTGCCCACATCGAGCTCCAAATTAATCGCCAAGTGGCAAGGACCCTTTGAGGTCACACGGCGAGTCGGGGCCGTCGACTACGAGGTGAGGCGAACAGACGGGGTGGGGCGCTACAGATTTACCACCTCAATCTGCTCAAATTCTGGAACGAGGAGGTCCCCGTGGCGTTGTGTCGGTGGTTCCGGAGAAGGCGGAGCTGGGGCCGGCGGTTCAAAAGGGAACATTGGCATCGTGTACCTCTCCGGTCCCCTGTGGAGACCACCTCTCCCCGACCCAACTCACGGAGGTCGCCCAGTTGCAGACCGAGTTTTCGGACGTGTTCTCGCCCCTGCCCGGCCGCACCGACCTCATAAAGCACCACATTGAGACGCCCCCGGGGGTGGTAGTGCGCAGCCGCCCTTACAGGCTACCCGAACACAAGAAAAAAGTGGTTCAGGAAGAACTCGAGGCCATGCTCGAAATGGGCATCGTCAAGGAGTCCCACAGTGACTGGAGCAGCCTGGTGGTCTTGGTACCCAAGACCGATGGGTCGGTCCGGTTCTGTATGGACTATAGAAAAGTCAACGCGGTGTCTAAATTCGACACGTACCCAATGCCTTGTATTGATGAGTTGCTCGATCGACTAGGCACGGCTCGCTTTTACTCGACATTGGATTTGACAAAGGGTTATTGGCAGATCCAGTCAAGGGGATCTGCCAATAACCCTTTGTCAAATCCAGTGTCGAGTAAAAGCGAGCCGTGCCTAGTCGATTATCCCGAGAAAAAAACGGCCTTTTCCACACCGTTCGGCTTACACCAGTTTGTCACACTTCCTTTTGGGCTGTTTGGGGCGCCCGCTACGTTCCAGCGACTGATGGATAGGGTCCTCCGCCCCCACGCCACCTATGCGGCCGCGTACCTAGATGACATCATTATTTATAGTAATGACTGGCCGCGGCACCTACAACATCTGAGGGCCGTCCTTAGGTCGCTGAGGCGGACGGGTCTCACAGCCAACCCGAAGAAGTGTGCGATTGGGCAGGTGGAAGTACGGTATCTGGGCTTCCACTTGGGCAACGGGCAGGTGCGTCCCCAAATTAACAAGACAGCAGCAATTGCGGCCTGCCCGAGGCCCAAGACCAAAAAGGGGGTGAGACAGTTCCTGGGGCTGGCTGGCTACTATCGTAGGTTTATACCTAATTATTCGGACGTCACCAGCCCGCTGACTGATCTGACTAAAAAGGGGGCACCAGATCCGGTTCAGTGGATGGAGCAATGCCAGCGGGCTTTCTCTGAGGTGAAGGCTGCACTGTGCGGGGGGCCACTGTTACCCTCCCCTGACTTTTCTCTCCCCTTTACGTTGCAGACAGATGCGTCGGACAGAGGGCTGGGGTCCGTTCTGTCCCAGGAGGTGGAGGGGGAGGACCGCCCCATCCTGTACATAAGCAGGAAGCTGTTGGTGCGTGAGGGGCGCTACAGCACCATCGAAAAGGAGTGCCTGGCGATCAAGTGGACAGTCCTCGCCCTCCACTACTACCTCCTGGGGCACTCTTTCACCCTCTGTTCGGACCACGCGCCCCTCCAGTGGCTCCACCGCATGAAGGATGCCAATGCGCGGATCACCCATTGGTATCTGGCACTCCAACCCTTTAATTTCAAGGTGGTCCACAGGCCGGGGGCGCAGATGGTTGTGGCAGACTTCCTCTCCCGTCAAGGGTGTGTGTGTGTGTGTGTGTGTGTGTGTGTGTGTGTGTGTGTGTGTGTGTGTGTGTGGAATCGGCTGCAGGCCGGACGACTGCCCGGCCTGAGTCGGGCGGCGGGGGTATGTGGCAGCGGGGGCGTGGTCAAGCGTCAGTCTGTGACCGGAGGGCGGAGTCAGGGAAGGTAAGTGGCAGAATCACTGCACCTGATGTTGGTTAATCTGTGTTTGTGTGTCTTCCCCAGTGACCGCGCCCTATAAGAGGAGAGAGCAGAGGAAGGAAGCTCTCTCCTCAACCAGACGACTGGTGTGTGTGTGTGTGTGTGTGTGTGTGTGTGGATAGATCTCTATAAATCTATAAATAAAACTAATGGCTAGTTCCTTAATAATATAGGCCAAAATGTGTTTGGTCCCTGCACCAGGCACAAATAGAAGGGCATGACAGTATAAGCTTAGCCCTCAAAGTAAAACAGAGTATCTAAAGTCTGAAAAGACATAAAATAAAGAGGTTCTTGTGGAACTTAATTCTGGCCTGCCATCTTTTCCGTGCTCCACCCCTACGAACTGCCACACATATAATGTGAGCTCTCTAGATAATTTACAGAAATATGGCAGATTCAATTACATACCCCACAAAAAGTATCACATCTTTAAGACCCTGAATGGAAATGAAGCACAGGTAGCACATGTCTGCAACTTGGTAAATAGTTTCATTAATTCAATCACTACAAACATGTGAAGTGTCATCTTATTTATGTATCATTCTCTTTTTTTCAATCCCAAATCATCCATTTTTAATGCCCTCGAATTTCTTTTTGCTGTTACATGTACTCTACAGTTCACAAATAACTATATACTTGACCATGAAAAAGTAATTTAAGATCACAGATGCAGCACTCTCCTATTCATATGTTTGTCATGACTGATACTGGGTGTATTGTCTGTTTACAGTTGCATTTCTGACAGACTATATCAGTATTTATCATTTTCCATAGATCATGTATACACCAGTATTTTAAAATACATGTATATAATTTATATAACTTTTTATTTGATATTTCCTTTCTGTTTTCAGGTCTGAGTGATCTTTAAAGGGCTGATGACACGTTTTTGACATCTTTGGCGATGTTTTATAACATAAGTAATTCCCGATGATCCATATATTAATTTCACGAAGGCACCTATTTTACAAGTTATGATAAAAAACGCGGCTATTTGGGCAAATTTGACGGGGCTGCAGCACCCAGGAGACGAAAGAGGAGGAGGGGCTATATGACGTCAGCGAAAGAATCTTCCTCCTCACTTACCAGTTTGTTGTTGATGTGAGAGGTGTTCAGTTTATCATTATTAGTAATATTATACATTATTATAATATATATACATTATAATATATATATATACACATTATAATATTATATATATATATATATATATATATATATATATATATATATATATACACACACACACACACTATAATATATATATATATATATATATATATATATATATATACACACACACACACATTATTTTATATATATATATATATATATATATATATATATATATATACACACACACACACACATTTTTTATATATATATATATATATATATATATATATATATATATATATATATATATATATATATATATATATATAAAGTTATTATGCCTTTGCGTTGTGTTGCCGGCTTTTGCTCCAAAACCCACAAGGATGGGGTAAGTTTATTCAAGTTTCCCAGAGATCCCGAGCTGCATGCGAAGTGGGTGAAGCAAGTCAGGCGCACTCGTGACAAGTGGGAGCCCTCACCAACATCCGTCCTGTGCTCTGAACACTTCGATTTGGATTGATTTGACACCCTTCCCAGCTTAAAGGAATCTGGTGTGCTGCTACCATCAGCAGTGCCTACAGTATTCCAGAGGGGGTCTACTAGTAGCTATGCTGGATCCAGCAGTCGCCTGGGACAAGGCGACTCCTCCAAAGACAGTCCAACTGTCAGAACATGTGTTGAGAAACGACATAAGATAAAGGTACGTAGAGCTATAGAGTGCTCCGACATGATGCTAAAAATAGTAACCATGCAGTCTGAGCAGCCATCTTGGAAGTGACTCGCTCCAGAGCACTCAGAGTACACACCATAGAGTACACATTCATGATAATTATAAATGTAATCAAAGTCGGTGTGATATCAGTCGTTTATTTGCTTGTGAAAGCTTGTTTCTCAAAGCAAACACTGAGGGAAAGCTAACTTAGCCAGACAAGTAGGCTACAGATTGTCATTTGCTTACGCTGATGTAGGTTATCAAATATTTCGCTTCATTCAAGGATAAAACTAAGAAGCCATAAACTAGAAGACGTGCCTGCCAATATTATCCTAAATGTATCACGGATCAGGCATAGTCGTAAGCTTATTATGTTAGCCGTTTGCATGCTCCATTAGGAACTATGTATTCAGTGTAGCATACGGCTTACATGATATAAGCAGTGTTTACACATGCAAGACAACAATACACAATATTAAAATATTGATTCCGTAACATTTTGAACAAATACGGGTTGACCTACCAATCCTTGTTATCCAACCTTGTGGTGTTCAATGCTGGGCTGTCTGCCTGTCCGCTGTCCATCTCGGAGTCGGAGTCGCTCTCAGATTGCACAGTAACAGGTTCAAACCTGTACGGCTGGATGCACCCGTGTTCGTCATCACTTGATTCTTCCGATCTATCCCACTCCCAACACAATTCTAGACTCCCAGAAGAGGAAGAGCTAGAGAGTTCACCAGCGTTTTCATGCGCCATTTCCATTGAGTAGACAGCCAGTGAACCGCAGCGTGTTCTTCCGCTGACGTCACAACATGGCCGCGAGCCACAGACCCAGTTTTCTTGCGCTATGCAATTAAAAGTTGGATATTCGCGTAACAACAGCTTCTTTTCACGTAATTATAACAGAAATCTAACATGTTTGCCATGTTGTATAGTTTATTTAAGAAATTGCATAGAGTCATGTTCGTGTCATCAGCCCTTTAACATTGCTCATGTTCAAAGATCCAAACTTGTAATCTCGAATTTTGTTACAAGTACTATCTACATAGTACTTGTAACAAAACTTTTGGTGCTGAAACTCTATAAATAGAACTAATGGCTAGTTCCTTAATAATATAGGCAAAAATGTGTTTGGTCCCTGCACCAGGCACAAATAGAAGGGCACGACAGTATAAGCTTAGCCCTCAAAGTAAAACAAAAATTGTGAAAGCATTTGCAGAATTCAATGCTAATAACCTTTAATAACATCTAAGATTTCTTCATACAGAAAATACTAAATCCTTGATTGATCACTAATTAGAACTTATATTAAAAATGACTCATCTAAATACATAAATTCGAGGGCATTAAAAATGGATGATTTGGGATTGAAAAAAGAGAATGATACATAAATAACAACAAGATGACACTTCATGTTTGTAGTGATTGAATTAATGAAACTATTTACCAAGTTGCAGACCTGTGCTACCTGTGCTTCATTTCCATTCAGGGTCTTAAAGATATGATACTTTTTGTGGGGTATGTAATTGAATCGGCCATATTTCTGTAAACATTCTCCCATTATTTAAGTGACCAGGCAATCTGGTTTATAATAAGACCAGGTAGTGATAGGAGATGAATACATTTGTTTTCTAGTATTTTTAGGGCCCTAAACCCCACTCGCGAGTGCGTTTTTCTTAATTTTTAGCATTTTTAGGGAGTACCTATGGCCAGGATTTTCTAAATAGATGGCTATATGTTTTCCTACAAGATTAGCAAAATGTAGAGAGCTAATTTACCAAATTTCAAACCTCGTGTAGCCTAGAAGCTGAGAAAAATACATTTAAAATCTCAAAAATCCCTGGCAAGGATTTAGGGGGTACATTCTAGTCTAATTTAGTAATTTTTCAAAATGGCATAAATAAAAAAACCTCTGGGTCTAGAAAGCTGACATTTTGAAAACTAATTTAGATTTACATATATTTTCATCAATAACTTTCACTATTAAAATAAAAATATTGCTGCAACCAATTTTCTATATATTGGGTCTTTCTGGCTTGGACTTACCCATCTTCTCTTCAAAGAAGACCACAAAGTCCTCGGCAGTGATGGAGGACTGAGGTGCAGCTGGTGGAGAGTTGAGGACCGAAAAGAAAACAGTTGACAAGGGTTGGAGATAGAGATATGAATTTTGGCATGATAAAACTTGATCTTGGGTGATTTGAGTGAGGTTGTGAACTCAGCAAGAAGGGACTGGTAGTGAGACAGGTCAGCAGGGGCCCTGGATTTTCTCCACTTCCTCTCTGATGGATTCTGTAGGAGCAGTGTTTCAGACATCCATGGACTAGGAGGGGAAAATCCTGCTGGCCTGGAGACAAGAGGAGATAATGTGTCCAGTGATGAGGAGAGAGAGGAGAGCAGGGAGGATGCAGCAGATTCAGAGGTGAGACTGGCAAAGGATTCAAGCAGGGGGAGGAAGGCAGTAACAGAGGAGGCAAGAGAGGAGGGGGAGAGGGAGCAGAGGTTTCAATGGACCGTAAAAGTGGGGGTGGGGGGGATGATGGGTGGAGAGGAAGGGAGAATGAAATGAAGTGGTGGTCAGACAGACAGAGGGAGCAACCGTGGGATCTGAGGCAGAGAAGTTTTGTAGGAAGACAGATCAAGAAGGTTGCCAGCTTTATGGGTTGGAGGAGAGTTCAGCAGGGAGATATCAAAGGAGTGGAGTAGGATGTCCAGTTCATCAAAGAAACATCCCATGGGGTCAAGAGGGTGATAAACAACAATGACAAAAAGGTTAACAGGGGAAGAGACTGAAACAGAATGAAATTCAAAGGAGGAGATGGAGAGTTGGGAGAGTGGAAGAGGTGAGAACTTCCACAACTGAGAAATCATCAAACCAGTGCCACCACCACAATGACTAGACGGGTGAGGGGTGTGAGAGAAAGAGATGGAGAGGGCTGCAGGTGTTGTGGTTTTGTCAGGTGAAATCCAGGTCTGTCAATGCAAGGATGTGGAGGGACAGAAGGGAGGTGTGGGCAGAGATGAAGGCAGCCTTCTGTGTGGCAGACTGTCAGTTCTGTAGTTCAGCAGTGATCCAGAAGGCGTCAGTAGATGTAGCTGAAGGGTAGATGAGGTTGCAGAGGCACTGTCCTAACACGGTTTCACGCTCTGGCTCTGCCTACGCAAGACTGTAACATGTAATGAATAGGGAGAGGGGTGAAATATAAAGACTATCTAGTCTAATAATTTTGCGGAAAATGGAAAACCAAACTAGAAGGTTGTTGTATTTGCTCATTTTAAGAAAAAAAAAATTATTAAAAATATTTTTTTATTAAATTAACTTACACATGGTAATATTAACATTGTCCTCTGAGGGCCCTCTGTCAATGCTGGGCCCTTAGAATCATCCAACACCCCCCTCAACGGTGCCCCATCTGCATTACATGCAGGGCCGGATTATGGGGGGTCTGGGCCCCGGGGCCAGGAGTTCGCAAAGCCCCCCCACACACACACAAAGGCTACTGAGGTCGCAAACTAGCAGAGGGCAACATGTGAATGAAGTAAATAAAGTGACATGTGAACATACTGCATGTTTAGAACATTAAGGCATACAATGTTAGTGATTAAAGATATATGTATTGTGTCAAGAAGTTAACAAGGAAACTGATTAGGATATGTCAATAAATAAGCCGTAACTAAGGAATAATTCATTCTAGGCTATATAAGTTTTTTCCTACTCTTCCTTCTTGCAAAGTCATCCACTAATTCATCAAAGTTAAGCTGTTGGACCAACTCTGATTCAATTGCCAGAAGAGAAAGTGAATTCAAGCGGTTTTAGCACATTGTAATCCTGAGTTCATTCTTAATACGAGCCAGTCTGGAGAATGAACGTTCCCCTTCACAATTTGTAATAGGCAGGGTCAAGAAAAGTCTGAGTGCTATGTAGACATTTGGAAAAGTGGACTGTAGATCCAAATCCACCATGGTCTTCAGCATTGTACTTGGGCATTTTTGATTTGATTTTGAATGATTTGTATTGTACAAGTTCATCTGCCAGGCTCATGTCCAAGTCTGTGGGATATGCTGCAGCAAGTGATTTGGCCCGTGAAGTGAGCTCACTGTTGGACATATTGTCAGGCATGAAAAGAACATGAAAGAGATTGGTCAAGTGTGTGTATGCAGTTAACCGATGGTTAAGACAGGACACAAGTTTGACAATTAGAACATTGAATGTTTCAATCCGAAACTTTTATTTTCCACTAAATTCAACACCTAGCTCTTCACTTTCATCAGCCATACATTTGGGCTTCTTTGTGCGCTGGAGGTCATGCCTGTAGTCTTGGGAGACTGAATGGGTAACATTTAAAGCTGACCCTTCAAAAAAGGCCAAATTGTCTCTCTGTTCTGCCACAAAGTCACGAAGTGAAAGGAGAAGCCATGTAGGCGTGTGTATGTCAATGTTATGTTTCTGCAACTGCAGACTTGTGGCTTGGAACCACTGCGGTATTGTATCCCAAAAGTGTGCCATGAAGGCTATCTCTAGGGTGTCCAGCTTGCCACAGAGTGCAGAGGCCTCGCTTCTAGTTTCATGTTTCTCCTGTGAATCTTTGGAAATATTGTTCAGTGCCTCTCTCAATTGTGGATAATATTTCCAAAGAGCCTTTGTGGATTCAGCTCTTGAACTCCAGCGAGTACCTGACAACAATTTCAATGCGAGTTTCACATCTGTATCACGAAATACCTTTCCCCACCTGTGTGTTGACGAGGTACAAAATGTGTATAGTGATTGCACAAAGTCAAAGAAACGGACAGCTTCTGGGCAACTGTCAACAGCATTGACACCAACTAAATTCAACGAATGTGCTGCACAGGGGACATCATAAATTAATGGGTTTATTCGTTTCAGATGAGCTTGGACTCCATTGTACTTTCCTGACATATTACTTGCATTGTCATAAGACTGGCCTCTACAGTTAATCAAGTCTAGGCCCAGGTTCTCCACCATAGCAACAACACACTCAGCCAAACTGCTCCCACTATGATTTCCAATAGGCTCAAAAGCCAGAAAACGCTCAACTACTTCACCATTATTTACAAACCTGAAAATAAAAGTGAGTTGGTCCACATGAGCAAGGTCTGGAGTGGAGTCAACTATAACATATATATATATATATACGCACACTAATATCTAATATATAATATTCGAGAGTGTGTGTGTGTGTATATATATATATATATATATATATATATATATATATATATATATATATGGGCATAGTCTCATCAGAGCAAGGTAATCTGGCTTATTAACCCATTTGATATCACATGTCCTGTGTCTGCGATGTTGTAGATGACACTGATTTGAATACAATAGGTGCTATAGCCACTGATGGATTTCTCTGAGAAGCTGAGGTGTACTGTAGCCACATAATACCTGTTATGATTCTTTTTCTTGTGGTTTGACCTCAACCCTGTGATCTTCAATTACAAGAATTGCAGGATTCTAAGATGATGGACTATATTATGTGCCAAACCCTTACACATACAAGATTCCCATTTAATAATTAAAAAAAAAGTTAAATGCTAGATCACAAACAAACCAAGGCACTGAACTAAATTCACTCTGTTAAGTTATGAAATGGCATGAAAATCCTTTAGTCTCTTGAGAGTCCTTGGTTAATTTATATCCATTTATATATTTTTTAAAACATCAATAAGGTTCTTGAACCTTAAAGATTCTTTGCCACTGAAACGTTAAATGGGAGAACAGGTACAGGGTCGTGTCGTCCCCCCCCAAAAAAATCATGCTGCTAAGTCAGGACTAAAAAGTAGCAAAGCAAAATTACAGTGATGGCTAGTGATATGGATGGCTGTTTTAAATGCACAGTCAGAGGATGACTACTAAAAATTACTTCAGATCAATGTCTAGTAATATTTGATATACAGTAAAATATGAAGCTCAGGACAGAAGTGTGTTTAATATATTTCAGTCATGTGCAGTCCAACTTTATAGTATGTTAAATTGTTAACAGACACATATCAAGTACTTAAGAGTTGACACTACACATGCAGCATGTGTCAACTGCTCTGTGATGCTTTTCATTTTAAATCAACTGCTGCTCTTGTGTGGAGCAGAATATTCATGTCTGTGTTTTCTCCCACAGGTTTAATAAATAATCTGTGCTGTCTATCTTAAAGGGCTGATGACACGAACATGACTCTATGCAATTTCTTAAATAAACTGTACAACATGGCAGACATATTAGATTTCTGTTGTAATTACGTGAAAAGAAGCTGTTGTTACGCGAATATCCAACTTTTAATTGCACAGCGCAAGAAAACTGGGTCCGTGGCTCGCGGCCATGCTGTGACGTCAGCGGAAGAACACGCTGCGGTTCACTGGCTGTTCTACTCAATGGAAATGGCGCACGAAAACGCTGGTCTACTTGGCAGCTGGCATCACAGTTCTGAACAAAAGAACAACCAAATACTGGTACTTTATGCAGTGATCATGATGGCATGATTTTATCTGATTTTAAATAAATGAGATTGATAATAATGTGAATGTTCACAACTAGTACATACAAACTCTGCAGCTTCTGATTCAGCAGCTGCGTCATACTCCGCAAAAACATCAGCAAGAACCTACAATATAAATGGAAATGCAATACACCAAGCGCAAATGACTTTTGGAAAGTATAATTTCTAAATTTTTTCTACATATTCTTGAAGTTGGTCATCGGGGTACTTGCTACCGTTCCCTAACAACGCATGGCAAAGGGTAAAGTGTAGTGTTGCTACGAGTACTTGCTAAAGCCTCCGGTGGAAGATCCTCGATGTGCTGATAAGACGTACAGTTATATATAACACACAAGTGTCACGATAATCACAAAACAGATGCAAATTGTTAAAATACCTAATTTTTAAGCAATCATGTATTGATCTCTTCCGAATAGAATCTATGATAGCCTACCCTCTTTACCCTTTGCCTCTCGTTGCTAGGCGGCAGTTACATGAAAGCCGCAAGCTTTCACAAGCAAATACATGACTGATATCACGCTGACTTTATGATTACATTTATGATTATCATGAATGTGTACTCTATGAGCGCTCTGGAGCGAGTCACTTCGAAGATGGCCGTGCAGATCGCGTGGTTACTATTTTTAGCATCATGTCGGAGCACTCTATAGTTCTACGTACCTTTATCTTATGTCGTTTCTCAACACATGTTCTGACAGGAGGACTGTCTTTGGAGGAGTCGCCTTGTCCCAGGCGACTGCTGGATCCGGCATAGCTACTAGTAGACCCCCTCCGGAATACTGTAGGCACTGCTGATGGTAGCAACACACGTTTGTGCTGAACTGAACACCCAAGAGATTCTTTTAAGCTGGGAAGGGTGTCAAAACAATCCAAATCGAAGTGTTCAGAGCACAGGACGGATGTTGGTGCTCCCACTTGTCACGAGTGCGCCTGACTTGCTTCACCCACTTCGCATGCAGCTCGGGATCTCTGGGAAACTTGAATAAACTTACCCCATCCTTGTGAGTTTTGGAGCAAAAGCCGGCAACACAACGCGAAGGCATAATAACTATATATAGGCCGTAAGGTGAACCCCGAAAAGTCTTTCAGAAACAAGATTCCGCTCTGACGTCTCCGAACTACATAATATCCAATTCTTAAAAATGGACGTATTATGAAATGATGTCATCAAAAAGTTCTCACCTTGTAATGCTGTCAATTTTTCGCACGAAGGCTTGAAAAAGCGAACTGTCATCGGCGCGGAATGATATTTTGGCACCGCGGAATAAGATTTCCCCCACAGTCCAAAGACATGCAGGTTAGGTTAACTGGTGACTCTAAATTGACCATAGGTGTGAATGTGAGTGTGAATGGTTGTCTGTGTGTATGTGTCAGCCCTGTGATGACCTGGCGACTTGTCCAGGGTGCACCCCGCCTTTCGCCCGTAGTCAGCTGGGATAGGCTCCAGCTTGCCTGTGACCCTGTAGAAGGATAAAGCGGCTAGAGATAATGAGATGAGGGAATAAGATTTCGCTACAGAACAGGTTCCACGGTTGCTGACGTAGCCCCATTTCGTAAACAAGAGACCAACATGGCAGCCGCCACAGCCTCGTCTAGCAGCAGTGGAGGAGAGGAAAGTTTGGAAATAACGGCAAAAAGGAGAAAACTTCTTGCACGTAAGCAGTGCTATATGCATATAGCTTCTGTGAAGCACGGAGTGACCCAGGAATTTACCTTCAAACGGTGGAATACATACAGTGGCTGCAGTTGAGCGGTAAGAACAGGAGACTAGCCGAAAACTACAAACACTGTTTAGATTTAGAGTTTGACAAGATACCCGAGGATGCTGCCTTCCACCCTGCATGTTACCGCAGGTTTACGGACAAACTTGCTATTGAACGAGCGGGAAAGCGTATGGTGCGCGAGAAAGAAGGGGGAGATGAAACTCAAGACGCCGCAAGACCCCCCCCGAAGCTGCTGCACCCCCCCCCGAAGCTGCCGCCCCAACATCGGGCAGCACTAAGAGTCTTAGATCCAGGTCAGCACTGCCTCTGTCCAGCTCAGGTCCCGTCCTTCCTGCCCTGTGCATTATATGTAAAAAAAAAAAACAAAACCTCAAATTCGTCTTAAAGGGAGGCAAACGACAAAGGGAAGCTCTTTCAAAAGCTGAGACCTTAACAGCAGGTAAGCAAACACACACACACTCACACAAAGGGTCACAATCACTGATCAACCCCCCTGCCCCCACACACACAAAGGGTCACTATCACTGATGACTATCTACAGTGCTATCTCCCTCTGCAAGTGTGTTTGCATGCATGGATGTTATGTTTCAATGTTTGTATGCATGTAACATATGTGTGCCTTTATGTGAATATGCTACTGGCAAACTTAAATTCCTATGTGGTAATAAGCATGTCTTTCTGTCTGGCAAGGCAAGTTGCAGACTGCTGCTGAGACTAAAGATGACCACAGTATTCTGGTACACATTAAGGACAAAGACTGTGTGGCTCTGGAGGTGCAGTACCACAAGAGCTGCTACCAGCAGTACACCAGATTTCTGAATGAGCCTGCTAGACAAGAGAAGGACAAGTAAGCCATGTACTAACTTCTCATACATGACCACAGAATGCTACTTGCTACTGTTCAATGTGAAGACAATTAGTCACAGCACTGTGTGTGTGTGTCTTCCCCCCCCCCCTCTCTTTCTCTGTCACTGACACCTAGGTCATTGCCTGGATGCTGACCCCTGCCTTTTTGCACCGTGCCACAGGACTTTTATATATTTATATATATTTTGTGTATATATAAATTTGCATTTGTAATGTGTGTATATATCACTGTTTTGTTGTTTACATTTTCTATTAAAGTTTGCAATTTGCCACATAGTTCTGTTGTGTGATGTATGATGACTCAGTCTTGCATCTTCTTTGTTGCCGCTGCTGCAGGTGCATAGTGCTGCCTAGTGCGTTTACCTACCTCTACTGTGCCGCTGTATAGGTAGTGAATACTTGAATCCCTGCCATTGTGCCTCTGAACTGAGCAATAGAACTGCAATATTATATATAGGTTGTATTATTATTATTATTCCTATGGACTCTTTTCCTTCCTGCACAATTTCTTAAATCTTGATCTGAAATCACACGCATTGCCTATATATTATATATGCCATTTTATGGCTAATCCATGGTGTGTATAGCCCACAATCACGAGTCAATACTCTATTCCATTACTGCCTGTGTAACATTGTAGGTCTGTTTTTCAAGCAAATTGTTTTATGGTTGATCAGTACTTTATAGTTAATAACCTAAGAGAATGAATACATGAATGGTCCTAGTCATAGACCATTACACCATATTTTGTACTATAATAATGGTGATAATAAAAATTATTTTTATTCTAATAATAAACACTTCAATATATCACATATATGCAATATTGTCTTAGTGATGTATTTAAAGCACTATTTAGGACTTAGAAGACATTTCACCCACTTTGGAGGGTGTTTGAGACTTTTTCTACTAATGTGACTGTAATTACGCAAGCTGTCAGCTGATCTGTGGTCAAAAATCGGCAACACGATTGGTCCAGACCGGTCACGTGATGTCCCGACACGTCATTTTTAGAGGAAAATAGTTCGCCACGCGATCGCTCGGTGCGAGGAATTGACAGGATTATAAGGTGAGAACTTTTTTCGCCACACTTTCTAGTACTCATTCTTAGTTTTAAAATAAATATTTCGTAGTTCGGAGACGTCGGAGCGAGATGAAACGAAAACGGGGTTCACCTTACGGCCTAATTAATATATGTGTGTGTGTGTGTGTAATAATAATACTAATAATGATAAACTGAACACCTGTCGCATCAACAACAAACTGGTAAGTTAGGAGGAAGATTTTTTTTGCTGACGTCATATAGCCCCTCCTCCTCATTCGTCTCCTGGGTGCTGCAGCCCCGTCAGATTTGCCCAAATAGCCGCGTTTATCATAACTTGTAAAATAGGTGCCTTCGTGAATTAATATATGGATCATAGGGAATTACTTTTTATGTTATAAAACATCGCCAAAGATGTCAAAAACGTGTCATCAGCACTTTAAACATGCTAGTCAATGTGATCATAAAGTTTGTGAATCTAGTAAGATAAAGAATGGTTCTACCATTCTTTAGATGGTAGAACCTTCATCAAGTTTGAATTTTTAATGCTACATACGATACATTATGCTGAATATAGCTATCATTCACTAAAACTGCATATTTTTTGCTGCATATTTTTGTCCATTATTTATCTGTATCACAGCTGTCAAACATTTGCACTAAGAAGGACAGGACTAATGTCTGCTGCACTTACAGATATGAGATTAAAATCAGGCCGAAGGCACAAACCTGATTGGAATATTTGCTGTCTGTACTTGGCTCTACAAAAGAGGGTTTTGTTTCTACGATGTCATCACAGATTTCTCATATCACTTCTGAAATGGTATATTTTAGAGATGGACTGGTGTCTCTCACAAATAAATGCTCATATCCTGTGGGTTGCACTTTATCTGAAACATGAATACAGTGCTTTGAAAAAGTATTCATACCCCTTGAACTTTTCATATTTTTCCACCTTACAACCACGAACTTAAAAGTTTTTTATTGAGATTTTATGTGATAGACCAACACAGAGTAGCACATAATTGTGAAGTGAAACGAAAATGATAAATGGTCTTCAAAATTTTAAACAAATAAAAATCTGAAAAATGTGGTGTGCATTATTCAGTCCCCCTGCATCAATACTTTGTAGAGCCATCTTTTGCTGCAATTACAGCTGCAAGTCTTTTTTGGTATGTCTCTACCAGCTTTGCACATCTAGACACTGAAAATTTTGCCCATTCTTCTTTGCAAAATAGCTCAAGCTAAGCCAGATTGGATGGAGAGCATCTGTGAACAGCAATTTTCATGTCTTGCCACAGATGCTCAATGGGATTTAGGTCTGAACTTTGACTGGGCCATTCTAACACATGAATATTCTTTGATCTAAACCATTCCGTTGTAGCTCTGGCTGTATGTTTAGGGTCATTGTCTTGCTGGAAGGTGAATCTCCTTCCCAGTTTCAAGTCTTTTGCAGCCTCCAACAAGTTTTCTTCCAGGATTGCCCTGTATTTAGCTCCATCCATCTTCCCATCAACTCTGACCAGCTTCCCTGTCCCTGCTGAAGAAAAGCATCCCCATAGCATGATGCTGCCACCACCATGTTTCATAGTGGGGATGGTGTGTGCAGGGTGATGAGCAGTGTTAGTTTTCCGCCACACATAGCGCTTTGCATTTAGGCCAAAAAGTTCAACTTTGGTCTCATCTGACCAAAGCACCTTCTTCCACATGTTTGCTGTGTCCCCTACATGGCTTCTGGCAAACCGCAAATGGGACTTCTTATGCCTGTCTTTCAATAATGGCTTTCTTCTTGCCACTCTTCCAAAAAGGCCAGATTTGTGGAGTGTACGACTTATAGTTGTCCTGTGCACAGATTCTCCCACCTGAGCTGTGGATTTCTGCAGCTCCTCCAGGGTGATCATGGGCCTCTTGGCTGCTTCTCTGACCAGTGCTCTCCTTGCTCGCTCTATCAGTTTAGGTGGATGGCCATGTCTTGGCAGGTTTGCAGTTGTGCCATACTTTTTCCATTTTTGAATGATGGATTGAACAGTGCTTCTTGAGATGTTCAGAGCTTGGGATATTTTTTTATAACCTAACCCTGCTTTAAACTTCTCCAGGACTTTATCCCTGACTTGTCTGGTGAGTTCTTTGGTCTTCATGATGCTATTTGCTCTTCAGTGTTCTCTAACAAACCACTGAGGCCTTCACAGAACAAATGTATTTATGCTGAGAGTAAATTACACACAGTAGGACTCTAACTAATTAGATGACTTCTGAAGGCAATTGATTGCACTGGATTGTATTTAGAGGTATCAGAGTACAGGGGGCTGAATACTAATGCACATCACATTTTTCAGATTTTTATTTGTTTAAAATTTTGAAGACCATTTATCATTTTCATTTCATGTCACAATTATGTGCTACTCTGTGTTGGTCTATCACATAAAATCTCAATAAAAAACTTTTAAGTTCGTGGTTGTAAGGTGGAAAAATATGAAAAATTCAAGGGGTATGAATACTTGTTCAAAGCACTGTAAATCTAAACTCCACACCAAAGCCATTGAGCAAGCTTTGCCCTAAAACACATGCAAATGCAGGCCTGTCCTCCAAGCTTAAAAAATGGTCTCTTTCTTGCTGTTGTATTAAAATGTAACTGCAGTCCTTGTAATATGTCTCTCTCTCTCTCTCGCTGTCAAAGCTGAGAGCCATTATGCTTTTCATTGCTATTGCGCATGGTTTGTCAGTTATGCAAGTGTTTCTTGATTGCATTGCAGAGGTATTATTATGGTTTTAAGCCAGTTTCCTAGTGAACCAGGACATGTACTCAAGAAATGAAAACCTTCTTATCCAACAATACAGCATGCTTGGAAACTGGATGGACTTTGCTTTACTTTAAATGAATGTAGTATGTACAGATAATAATTTCTTTTTTATTGTTTTGAAGTGTTTTTAAAGGCACAAGAGTATTGTAACATGACATTATAACAGGTTATTTAAAATTGAAGCATAGTGTTACTTAGTATCGCAAAACTGCTTTAATATATCTATATGGCTCTCAGTGTAAAAGTGCATCGGGTGGATGTTTGGCTGTAGTACAATAACATTTGGAATTATTCGTTAAAATTTGACCCCCTACCTAAATCCAGGTTTTTAGTTGCTTTTAACTATTCCTATGATGGATTGCTATCACATGCATTATGCATTTGTTTAAAAAAAAAACAAGCCTGGTTCATACTTTATCTTATAAAGTATGAACCCTTATAAAGGGTCCCATCTGCATCTCATCATTGCTGAGGAGTGTGCTCCCATCACCCAATCAAGCATCCAGCCAGAGCAGGTCATGATATATTTTTTACCATATTAACATGCCATTGTGTGTTATGCCTGATGTAAAGACTCTCGTCTCTGCGAGCCTACCACACAGATTTAATACTTGTCATTTTTAGGGCATACCTAACAACGTGTTTTTTTTTCTCTCTCTCTCTTCCCCCCCAATCTGTCCCTCTGAGTTACATGTTGATCCTGGGATTGAGATGCTGGCCTCTTCTGCCCCTCGGACCTGCTTGATCCATCCTGGTGCCCTGTGTCTGGTCGGAGTTTTATCGCCCCACTCCTGTGAAGGACGGCCCCATGAGGACAGTTGAGGGTTATACCTGTTAAAACTGTTAATATTATAGTCAGGCTGTCTGTTGTTGCCCAAATGAGGATGGGTTCCCTTTTGAGTCTGGTTCCTCTCGAGGTTTCTTCCTCATGTCGTCTGAGGGAGTTTTTCCTTGCCACCGTCGCCACAGGCTTGCTCATTGGGGATAGATTAGGGATAAAATTAGCTCATGTTTTAAGTCATTCAAATTCTGTAAAGCTGCTTTGCGACAATGTTTATTGTTAAAAGCGCTGTACAAATAAACTTGATTTGATTTGATTTATAAGAATACTTGTGGTTTGTGGGTAAGCATAGTACATGGAGGCACACCTCCACCTCTAATAGCATGTAATCTATCCCGGATTACGGACCGGGCCAGTGGGGCCGGCGCCCAAGGGGTCCAGGGGGGCCCATAGCGATGCCGATGCCAATTGTGACATCAGAGGGCCTCTATTCTCCAGGATCTTATGACTACTTACACTGTTATAGGGCATATCTGAAGAAAACAGAGGGAAGGGGTGGGTTGGTGGGCGGCGGGGGACGGCAATCAGAGGGCCCCTGGCCCTGCTGTAGTGCCTCTCGTGAAAACTCCTGAGGCCGTAACGTCTGCCAACTAGGGGTTCAAGGAAGTAGGGGGAATGCTTTCAGAGGATCCTATGATTATGAAAGCCCCTGCTAAGGGGCTTCTGGCTATCTGGGGGCCCTAGAGAGAGCCCTAACGGGAAAGTGTACTGTTAAGAGTAGCGACAAATTCTGGGCCCTATGGACCTAGCTCAAATGGACCCCCCCCCAAAAAAAACTGACTCCCTATGGGGCCCCCCAATACGTAGGGCCCTGGTGACTGAGTCCCACTTTCCCCCCTACTTCGACGCCCCTGAAGAGAGCCCTCTGATTACAAACGTCCTTACAAAGGGCCTCTGATTTACCAAGGGTTTTGGTGTTGGGGTTCGTTTTTGTTCCTTACTTCATGTCATGTCATAGGCAGATAACAACATGCCTTGTGTGCCTCATGCTGGGGACACATGCATGCGAATTTGGCGAAGCGAAATTCGCCATTCATTCCTATGAGGGAAGCGAAGTGGGGCGAAGGCAAGCGAACAGGGCGAAGCGAAGTGAAAATATTTGGCCAAGTTTAATATTATGCAAATGAGGAGCGAATTTCGCCTGCGGCGGCCAATCAAATCAACAGCATAAATGTTTTAATCGATTTGATTCGCCGCTACAACCTCAAAGCCGTTGTAAGGACTAGTGTATTTTCAGTGAGAAATTTCAGAAGTCTAAGTGAAAATCTAATATCGATTTTCCAAAGGACTGACCAGAAGGGGCGGAGACTTGAGCTATCTCTATATATAGGCTCCCTGCTTCAGTACTCCTCACAACATTCTGACCGTTCAGCTTGACAACTTGCTCTGTGTTCAGCCTGTTCAACCAGACTTGTTCAGCACTTTAGCATCCAACAGCCTTTTTAAAGGCTTATATCCATTTATATATTATCTTATATTATATTATATAACACATCACTGCACATTCAAAGGTTCAAAGCCTTTGTAAAAGGCTAGTGCATTTCCAACAGCCTTTGTGAAGGCTCATTGTCTGTAATTATTATATTATATATTATATTACTAGAAACAACACTGCACCTTCAAAGGTTCAAAGCCTTTTTAAAGGCTCATTGCCTTTAATTATTGTATTGCGTGTGTGTGTGTGTATATATATATATATATATATATATATATATATATATATATATATATATATATATAAAATTATTATAATCAGTTGTGAAAAAT
>NC_083592.1:20787960-20790460 GCF_027579695.1 Neoarius graeffei | reverse complement strand
CGGCCATGTAGCTGTACAAGAGGCCCAACTCCCGCAGCAGAAAACATGCCCCAAACCATGACACTTCCTCCTCCACCTTTCACTGACTTCTTTACACACTTTGGGTTTAGTCTTTCTCCAATGTGTCGCCGAACATAATGCTTCCCATCAGACCCAAATAAATTAAATTTGCTTTCATCACTGAAGTGAACCCTGGACCAGTTCTCCTCTGTCCACACAACATGCTCCTCAGCAAAGCTCAGTCTAGCTTTTTGATTTTTTTTGCTAATGAGAGGTTTGGTCACTGCAGTGTGGGCCTTCAGTCCAAATGCTCTTAAACGGCGAGCCACTGTATGGCGAGACAGATCCTTACCATGTTCAGCACTGAACTGGCGAGCAATTCCACCTGCAGTATGGAAACAATTACCCATTGACATCCTTCGCAGTGACCTGTCCTCTCTTGCATTTGTCTTCCGTGGACGACCAGCCTTCTTGGGCGACTTGAATGAGTTTGTAGTTTTGTAAAGATTCAATATTCTTGAAATCACAGATTTGGAACGATCAACTTGTCTTGCTATGGCTGATAGGGTCATCCCTTTGGTTTTCATCTGGACAACCTGCTGCCGGAGGCTTTCAGTCACTTTAGAACGACCCACCATCTTGCAAAGTCAATGAAACTGGCAGTTAGAATGCCACTTAAATAGGGGTTGACTGATAATCAAGGAAATTAGCACCATGTGCTAGATTAGCACCATTAAGTGGGAGGCACCTGAAAGTGTTCTCTAATTCTGATCAGTGCATTTTTTGCAAAATGCAGGTTTTTTGTTGAAATGCGTTATCCATTTTGTGAAAAAGTGTTGTTGTAGCATGGTATAGACACAACAAAATGTCCTTAAACTGTTGAGCAGTGAAGATGGTATTATTTCAAAATTATTCAAGTTTTTATAAGTTGTTCTCTAATTTTGATCTCCAGTGTATATACACACACACACACACACACACACTAATATATTGTGTGTGTGTATATATATATATATATATATATATAAAAAATATACACACACACACACCTATTATATAAGTGTATGTGTGTATATCTATGTGTGTGTATACACATATATGCATGTGTATATACACACAGAGATAGATATACACACAAATATATAATAGGTGTGTGTGTGTGTGTGTGTGTGTGTGTGTATATACATACACACACCTATTATATATTAGTGTCTGTGTGTGTATATATATCTATATCTGTGTGTGTGTGTGTGTGTGTGTGTGCGTTTGTGTATATATATATATATATATATATATATATATATATATATACACACACATACATACACATACATATACACACACACACACACACACACACACACACACACCTAACCTATTATATATTAGTGTGTGTGTGTGTGTGTGTATTTTATATATATATATATATATAGTATATATATATATGGGCTACTGGAACAAGACATCGATGGACGAGGACAGAAAATACGGAGTTGCTGGAATGCTACTATACAAGCAGTCCCAGAGAGAGGGGATACATGCAGCGAATGTGGGACCATTGGATACTTCGAAACCCACAATCAAGGCTAACAAAGAAACAGCTATTAGCCCAGTGTTCCAACATCCGTAATCGAAATCTACTATCACAACTAGAGATTAATGAAATACAACAACGATGCTACGGCAAGGGGGAGCCAGGAAGACAGGTCAGCGGGGAGATGTCATCATCCCCACAACCAGAGATTGGGTACCAAGCCCCAACACCTAACAGCCTCAACACAATAGCTGCTGACCTGAGAAGGAAGATCGTGACCCAACTGGAAACCTGGAGCCCCCGACGAATACCGAAGCTGAGTTGCCAAGTACCTTCAGAAGATCTACTAGTAGATGTGAATGCTGCTCTGAAGACAATCGCCACAAGAACCATCACTGAGACCAACAAGCTGATACACAGTACAGCAACAGTAATCATGGAGATGCTTGGACACAAGGTGGGCTCGGGACATAACAAACAGTATCCACCATGGAAGAGACGATTAGAGGCCAAGATAAAGGCAGCACGGAGAGAAGTTAGCCAGCTAGCTGAACTACAGAAAGGAAACATGGTGAATAAAGGGGCACCCAGGAAGTACAACTCACTCTCCATACCAGAGGCACTCGAAACTGCCAAACAGCGACTAACAGCTCTGGCCACCTGGTTGAAGAGATACACTAAGGAGGGAGAGGCCAGGAGAATAAACAAGCTGTTCTCCACTGAACCAGCCAAGGTGTACGCTCAGTGGCAGGGGAACAACAACCGGTCAGACCCACCAAAAGCTGAGGTGGAAAAATACTGGAAAGACATATGGGAAAGAACGGCATCACACAACACCGATGCCCAATGGTTAGTGGACCTAAGAGCTGACCACAGCAACCTCCCAGAACAAGAACCAGTAACCATCTCAATGGCAGACATCCAAGAAAGAGTGTCAAAGATGAAGAGCTGGACAGCACCAGGCCC
>NC_083592.1:20765460-20775460 GCF_027579695.1 Neoarius graeffei | reverse complement strand
TAATATTACGCGCCTACAGCTCCCATTAGCACCTGCATAAACATTGACAATGTGTTAGAATTGTTTAGAACGCTTGTTAATGTCTCAGATAAAATCAGTGATACGGTAACCTGCGGTTAATGAACGAAGCAACAAAAGTTGCTGACGACTGACAAGCACACGATGTGGCGGCATATAGCTGGAGTTTCAAACCTTGGTGCTCAGGGAAAAAGGGGCAGAGATGATCAGGGCCAGAGCAGCATTTTAAAATCACCAAGGTCCGTGATGCGCAAAGCGCGCACCGAAACATTTTCGACATATTTAAATGAGAGGTGTGAATTACATGCCACACAAGAGATCTATTCCTGAAATTACTTTTAATGGTGTTTGAACTGAATATCATCAGTTTTGGAAAAAAAAATGTATGTGGCAAGAGTAAGAATAATTTAAGCTTGTTTAATAGTTTGATCTGGCCCAAGCAATGAGGACAAAAGATCCCCTAACCATGTAGCCTATGGAACTAAGATACATTAACAATCTGGCATCCGTTACACCTACACAAAAAAAAATTCTGGGGAAAAAAAAAAAAATCAGTATACACCACAATGTTTTAGGCAAAGTTATCCAAGGCAAACACAAGTTTAAACTTTCCACTCATAATTCATAATTAAATCTAGATCTTCCGAACTTTAACGTATCAAGAAAAAACTGCAATTTCCTGGCAACAAAATTGTGGCTAGTGAAAAGGCTGAATGGCTAGTGACTCGGGAAAACCACTAGCCACAGTGGCCGGTGAGCAAAAAAGTTTTATATATATATATATATATATATATATATATATATATATATATATATATATATATATATATATATATGAGAGAGAGAGAGAGAGAGAGAGAGAGAGAGAGAGAGAGAAACAAAAACTATGGAAATGAAAGTATTTTATGATAAGAATGTATAATCGCATTTTTACAAACTGCTACTGTAATTTTGCCAGTTTGTTTACATTCTAAACATAAATGATCTTGTCGGAGGTTTTGTACAAAGTTTTATTTATTGAATTTGCAAAAAATTATTTTAAAAAATGCTCCATTTCATAAATTCCAGTGAACGTGGATATAATAAAAGTTATTCCATTCAATCTCGTTGTACATGGCAATTTCGTAGAATAACTGTGCTAGTCTAATGAAAATTACACCATAAATTTCTGGGTTTTGTGTGTGTGATATGCTCAAGTAGGTTGTAAAGTTCACCGATAAATAAAAAACTGGTTCGAAAAATTAATTTTTGACATCTGAATTCTGTTCCCAAAAAAAAAAAAAATCACTAAAAGCTTGTCTGCCATCATTAGATTGTAGCAATTTATAGGCCAGCAGCACTGCATGTGTGATGTAATATGCGCCACTGCCTTCTTTTGTGTCCACACAGACTCTATACTATTCTCTGCAATGGCGTGTGTTCTTGATACTGATTCTTTTGAAAAAGATGATGAAAGCTCTTCAAATTCATCCTCAATCTTTGGTTGGTTGTCTGAGGACGATTTAGAACCTATAGCCATAGAGAAAGAGGTGGACGAATACGCAAGCCAAGTCGCTCATGAGGAAGAAAAGCAACAACTGCTTGAGTGGTTTTTTGGAACACAGGAAGTTAATACAGTGTACAAATCATACTTTGCTGAGTAATTTTATTTATTTTTATTTTTTTAAAACTGATTTGGTGTTCAACTTTCACAGTTATGACAAAGCAGTGTCTTTGTAATTGTCATCTTTGCAAATGACAAAATGAAGGGAAATATAGAATGTAAAATTAATATAAAGAAAAATATGGTATACATGCTGATAAACAACATGAGTAGTATAAATAAATAATATAAGAAAATACGGTACAAAAAAGTACTTAGTGCAAAATATGAGTAAACAAATACAATTATAAAAAATTAGCAGGACAAGGACAATATAATAATAGAGGACTAGTTAGATTATGACAGCACACAATTACCGTTATTTATTACTAAAATCACCGCATCTCTGCAACCATAAATGATTTTTCAAAACCTATGACCATCTTACGGTGTCCCTTTACAGACAGCTGATTTTAAGATGAATTAAAACTGTTTGAAATTTTAAGGTAAAGTCCCTACAATAATTGGCGCGAAGGAAAAGGTCATTGCAAGATTAATTTATAAAATCACTCGGTGATAAACTTCCCTGTGCATTTCTGAATCTTGTTTTTGCCTTTTTGTCCACTCAAACATGTGCGATGTTATATTGCATCTAAAAACGTGATTTCAATATCAAATGAATGAACAACGCCATTTTGTTATCTCTCTCAACTAACTCCTTGTTTTTTTTCTGTATTTATAGGCTCTAAAGAGATTCTCTCAACATGAGCAAAATGTACCATGTTCAGTTAATACCGTCTCTTCAGGGACTAATAACACATCATATCTCCCTTCCATCAAATACTGCCTGTAAACAAAAACTGTCCACAATCACTCCATTAGGTACTTCATCAGAGTGTGCTATAGCCAAAACAGCTGAAGAATCTGTCTACTGTTGTACAAATAGCAGCTCCTCTTTCAAATACTGCATCATCGGCACAAACAGAAATGGCCTTTCCATCTTCTCCTTCAACCACAGCATCTGAATTTTAGTTTTAAAAAAAAAACCTAATTGTGCACTGCTCCCACCCACTTAAAGGCAATGGTCAGAGGTGAAACGTAGAATATCAACTTTATTGTCTAAAAGAACGACCCAAAAAGCGAATTCAATCTTCCTAGTGTCTAATTTGCACCCTAAAATTGAATAAAACGGTTAAAATATACTGTTTTGCCCAATTTCCAAAGGTTTGTTTACATCTCACTTATGCGCGCTTTCACCGCCAGGGGACAGTCGTCGTGACATCATTTAAGCCAAACAGACGGGGAGCAGTCTGTTTACCTGTGAACCGAGCACACGTGTACAGACTTTGGTCGTGAGAGGTGGTGTAAAATGTCCGAAAGCGATATTGAAGTAGGAACTCTCCAAATTGAATATCGAGAGGTGAAACCATATACGTATGAACCTGTGGCCATTGCGAAGCAATCGGTGAATATGGCTCACTGGTCTGACCATGCAGCCTCGGAATCGGACAGCGACTCGGCCGACTCTGATTGCGGGGACGCCGGACCTCAACAAGACTCGTACCCAAATGATTTATTCTGGTAATTATGATAAATTCTTACTTTCGTCGTAATACTAAATAAGAGCCCTTTTGAAGAATAATTAAACCGCCCTCCCTAGTGGATATAGGTAACGATTACTTGACAGTGTGCCAGTAGGCCACATTAGCCTGCCATCTGCGGCATTATACTATTTATAGCCGACTCTAAGCGAGGAAATATCCCTTTGTCTCATTTCCACAATGATTGTACAGGATCCCTCAGGATTCTTGACTTGTCAATTGCAAGCAAAAGTAAAAATGTTTACCTCCAGTCTTCTCCTTTTTGCTTGAATGTTGCTGGTCCGTTTCTTCTTTGACTGCTTGATTTTGTTTCACGCGCACAATCTACACACTCTGCCTCATCTCCTCTTCCAGAAAAAGCCAACCCTCTGGCTTCACACACACAATCCACTCTCTCCGCCTCATCTCCTCTTCCGGAAAAAAAAAAAACAACCCTCTGGCTTCAAGCACACAATCCACTCTCTCCACCTCTTCTCCTCTTTCGGAAAAAGTCAACCCTCTCGCTCCGCCTCTTCTCCTCTTTTGGAAAAAGCCAACCCACTCGCTCCGCCTCTTCTTTTTTGGAAAAAGCCAATCCTCTCACTCCGCCTCTTCTCCTCTTCCAGAAAAAGCCAGTCCACTCTCTCTGCCTCTTCTCCTCTCTCGGAAAAAGGTAAAAACTTCTTCCTGAACAGGTCCTGTTACAGTTCACGACACAACAATAAGGCATGTTTTTTCTTTGTAAATTCCTGAACGCACGTCTGCACTCAAGCCGAACGGCACTGTAAGTAAACGGAAGTGGACTCAACTCAAGCGGTTTATTTGGCTTAAATGACGTCGCGCGCCGAGTGGTCATGAAAATAGCCAAACAGAAATTCCCCACGATCCGCGCTAAATTATTTTAGTTATTACTTATTAACAATACTTCTTGGGACCAGAAGAAAATTAGAGGGTTTTTTTTAACATATAAAGTTTCAAGTCAAGTCAAGTCAAGTGCTTTTATTTGTCACATACATTTTACATGTAGTGAAATGTTAAAGGGGTCATCAGCTCAGCATATAAATAAATAAATAAATAAATAAATAAATAAATAAGAATAAAAACATATGCAAATAAGTAACCGCACTAGAAAAGTAAAAGATGACTCCTGAAGCATGACATGTAAAAAATAAGTCTAAAATACTAATGAGTAAGTTAAAATAGCCTGGGGATAACAACAAGATAAAAAAATGTGCACAGTTAGAAAGAGGAAAATGAGTCCTCTAACACTGATATAAAAACTGTAGTAAAAGGGATTATTTAAAATGTACTGAGTTTAGCAGTCTAACTGCCTGTGGATAAAAACTCTTCCTCAGTCTCTCTGTTCGTGCATGGAGACTTCGTAGTCGTCTGCCCGAATTCAGCAGGGTGAAGAGGTTAGAGTTTGGGTGTGAGACATCCTGCATGATTTTCCTGGCCCTAGCTCCCACCCTCTTTGTGTAGGGGGGCTCTGATTGTCCGTTCCGCAGAGTGCACCACTCTCTGCAGTGCTTTCTGGTCACATGCTGTACAGTTCCCAAACCAGGCCGTAATACAGCCTGTTAGGACACTCTCCACCGCTGAGGAGTAAAATGTGGTCAAGATGGAAGGGGAGACCTTAAACTTCCTCAGTCGACGGTGTGCATTCAAATGTGCATAAAACCGTTGCCTATGAGCTTTAATGTTGTAGCACAAAATGGAAAGGGTCTACATGGTCCTAATTGATACTGTTAGAACCAGAAAAGATTGTAGTTTTATGAGCAGCTTTTTGGAGGTGAACCCTAACAAATTCCTGGCTGTTGCGCACTCACTATACAACGCATGTGTGTGTAGCTGCCTCACAACACGCCACCCGTTCTTGCCAGCTCCAGCACTGAAAGTGCGTAATTGCTGCCATTATTTAGCCTTGTATCCAAGAGTGCACTGTGAGCAAAATATCCCCTGCTAGCAACTATGTCATAACTCTGGTAAAATGCGACGGAATTGAACGAAATTGCAATATGCATATTACTGACATATAAACAAAGAATCCTGTCAAGTTTCATGAAATTCCTCCAAAAATTGAGAGAGGAGTTGATTTCAGAAGGCGAGTACCCTTCCTGAGACAGACGGATGAACATTGCCACGACATAATCCCCCTTCGGGTCTTTTGGCTAGCGGGGGATAAAAATTGTGAGGGAAGTTGATTTCAGAAAGCAAGCACACCTTGATGAATTTGCCAAAAAGTACAAGTTTGTTAATAATCAAGGGTCAAAACTCTGGTAAAATTTCCACAAATGAAATTCAATCGCAATATATGTATTACCGTCATATAACAAGCCCTTTTACCAAGCTTTGAGAAATTCATCCAAAAATTGGGAAAGGAGTTGATGTCAGAAGGCAAGCACACCTTCATGAAATGTCCGCATGGGTTTCCTCCGGGTGCTCCGGTTTCCCCCACAGTCCAAAGACATGCAGGTTAGGTTAACCGGTGACTCTAAATTGACCGTAGGTGTGAATGTGAATGGTTGTCTATGTGTCAGCCCTGTGATGACCTGGCGACTTGTCCAGGGTGTACCCTGCCTTTCGCCTGTAGTCAGTTAGGATAGGCTCCAGCTTGCCTGCGACCCTGTAGAACTGGATAAAGCGGCTAGAGATAATGAGAATTTTGTTAATCAAGGGCTGTAACTCATAAAATGTGACCGAATTTAATAAAATTACAATATGTGTAGTATATTGTACATTGTACAATTGTATTGTACAATTGTGTAGTATATAAAATAGTATAGTATTGTGTAGTATAATACCGACATACAACAATGCCTTTTGCCAAGTTCTGTGAAAGTCCTCCACAAATTGAGAGAGGAGTTGATTTCATAAGGAGAAAACACTCATTAAATTGTCAAAAGTATAATTTTGTTAATCAAGGGCTGAAACTCTGGTAAAATGTGACCGAATTTAACGAAATTACAATATGCATAGTACCGACATAAAACAATGCCTCTTGTCAAGTTTCGTGAAATTCCTCCACAAATTGTGAGGCGCTGATTCCAGAAGGTGAATACCCTTCCCGGGACGGACGGACAGACGGAAATCACCACGACAACCCCCCTTCGGGCCTTTCGGCCAGCAGGGGATAAAAAATTCAGAACTAATCATTAGTAAAAAAAATAAAAGACTAAGAACAGCTAATAAATTCAACCAACAGGCAAACCTTATGGTGCAGTGAGCTCTTCAGGATGGCACTTCTGACTTTTGTTTCCAGATTGTAAGAACTGCTTTGCGTACCAGACGTCACTCAAATCCTTCTATGTGAATTTGCCTCACAAATTTATCCTTTTCAAAACGTATGGAGCAGACACCAAACTTCAAGCCGACAGGGCAGTTGTCTCTGTCTGTACAAATCAAATCCATTCATTCTGTAAGCATCCTGCCAACTTTGGGCTATAATGGATCAAAATTCCACTTTTTTTTTTTTTTTTAAACCAACAACAGTTGAACTGCCTTGAAGGACACACCTCTTTGGAGGCATGCTTTGGTTTTAGTTTTGTGGAATTAAAAAAAAAATTTCATTTAAAACGTCCTATACTTTGCAAAGCAGACACAGCCTGAAATGCTGCGAACTTTCAAGCACTGTGCATGTGACGTCACTTCCTTTGAATTAACAGTAATTTACCAGGAATGCATTCATGTAATGGTAGACTCAAAGAGCCAAACTTTACCAACTAAATAGAACATGTTCCCGGTGTCGTATTGAAGTACAATTTAGACAGTAAACTATTTAACATGTTTAGTTTGATAAGGTATAATTTCCAGGGGTGATGTCTGTGGCAGCGGGGGCGTGGCCAAGCGTCAGGTTGTGAATGGAGGGCGGGGCCAGGGAAGGGGAGTGGCAAAGTCAATACACCTGTTGTCAATTAATGTTTTTGTGTGTGTGTGTTGGTTGCAGTGATGGTGGAGGATAGAAAATGAGGGAGAGAGCAGAGAGAAGGGAGCTCCCCGGACCAGAACATGATTGCGCACGCACATCAAGTCAAGTTTATTTGTATAGTGCTTTTAACAAAAGCGTGTCAGTGGCTTAAAGAAAAAGTGTGAGCTGAAAAGCAAACCGAAAGGAAAATAAATTTGTGTAAATATCTCCCGCCTGCCGTGCTTCACTCCACCCACATCAGGGACTTATTACAATGTCATTTTCACAAGATAGCACTTGAAAAAAATATAAAATCTCCCCCTCCTCAATACAGTACCAATCAGAGAGAAAATGGCTTTGAATCAGGACAAAATCTTTCACAGTACTGCAAAAGCAGCAGAATCCTTCAAGCAGCCCAAACTATGAGGGGTTTTGGGGATGTCAGAAGCCCTTTACACATAATATAAAGGGACAAACTGCTGGGGCTGAAAGACTAAATGCTTCTGTTACAAGTGTTAAAGTAATGTTTAGTAAACTATTACTGTTGAACTTTGTGGTATTTATAAACAATTATTAGAATGTAATTAACAGAAAGTCACACAAAGTTCAAACAATGAAATATAGTTTATCAGTTAAAAACAATGAAATCTACAAATATTTTATCGGTTATAACTTTTATATTTCCCTTCATAATTAAATACTGTATGGATGTTTTGAGATTAATGTACTGTACGTTTTCCCATCATTATTGTTTGTAACCAAATTTTTTTTTGCCTAGTCAACTTCATTTCATTTGTTAATACACATCTATTCCTGAATTTCAAGCCTGCAACATCTCATCTCATCTCATTATCTCTAGCCGCTTTATCCTTCTACAGGGTCGCAGGCAAGCTGGAGCCTATCCCAGCTGACTATGGGCGAAAGGCGGGGTACACCCTGGACAAGTCGCCAGGTCATCACAGGGCTGAAGCCTGCAACATGTTCCGATAAAAGTTAGGACGGGGCAATTTAGGGCTAGTAATGAGGTAAATCAATTAAATAATGATATTATTTGAAACAGGTGATGTCAACAGGTGATTGTAATCATGATTTGGTACAAAATCAGTATCCAGGAAAGGCCTAGTCTTTGAGGAGCAAAAATGGGCCAAGGATCTCCAGTTTGTCAACAAATGTGTGAGAAAATTATTGAATTGTTTAAAAACAAAATGTTCCTCAAAAGAAAGATACAGAGATTTGGATATTTCACCCTCTATGGTACATATCATCGTTAAATGATTCAAGGAATCTGGAGGAATTTCGGTGTGGAAAGGTCAAGGGCACAAGACTAAGTTTGATTATCTCTGATCAAAGACCCATGATCTCTGATCCTCAGACAGCACTGCATCAAGCATCATCATTCATCTATAGCTGATATACCCACATGGGCTCGGGGTTACTTTGGCAAACCTTTGTCAAGCACTACAATACAGAATTACATCCACAAATGTCAGTTAAAACTTTACTGTGCAAAAATGTGCCTTACTGCCAAATTATGCCTTACTGCCAAACTGTGTCCAGAAATGCTGTTGACTTCTCTAGGCTCACAGGCATCTAGGATGGACCATCACACAATGGAAATGTGTACTGTGATTAGACGAATCAGTATTCCAGGTCCCCCCCCCCCCCAAGATCATATCTTTTCCAGGGATATTTCAACAAGACAATGCAAAACCGCATTCTGTGTGCAATATAAAAGCATGGCTGTGGAAGAAGAGGGTGCCTGTTCCCTCTGTCCCCAACAGAGAATGTGTGGCGAATTTTGAAATGAAAACTATGACAATGACCCCATACTGTTGCACACCTTAAGACCTGTTTGCAGGAAAAATGGGACAAAATAACACCTGAAGCACTTCATCACTTTCATGTCTTCAGTCCCGAAACATCTTTTCAGTGTTGCGAGGAATGGCAACATTATAAAGTGGTAAATGCTAGGGATGCAACGGTACAGTGTGACTACGGTTCGGTTCGGTTCACGGGCCACGGTTTCGGTTCGGTATGTCAATATTGTCTCTGCTCTAACATGCAGTAGTTTTTTTTTTTTGCTTTTTCTATTTGAAAAACAAGGTACAATATTAAGTGTAAAATGTCAAATAATTAAAGGCATTGATGAAATCAAAGGGGTTTTATTATAAACATGGAGTTCCTTATCATACTTGCCCTCATAAATAGGTAATAAACATAAAATACAGTAAAGGGCAGCAATGTAGTAAAGTCACCTGAATACTGTCACCCACACAACTTAAGACCAAAAAAAAAAAAAAAAAACATAAATGAAACTATCACAGACTGTGGCCAACCACTTGTCAAATAAAAATGTACATTTTCCAAAAAAAAGTGCAATATCATCAGGATGTGTTACCTGATGAGTAGCCAAGCGTTGCAAAACAGTGTTTGCAGACCGTGTTTTGCTTGCTGACTGTCTTTGTGCCTTGTTCGTCATACTTAACACTGAAGCCAAAATGACTCCAAACTGTGGATTTGAACGAAGATGGTGCCTCTTCAAAGTTTAATCTCTCGTCTTCTTGTCCACTCGCTATGATTCTAAGTGCTATTAGAACACACGCATTCCTCTTTTACTTCCCCGGCGTCTGTTTCGGAGTGCTGATAGGCTCAAGGAAAAATTCTGAAAATCTGATTGGCTCTTGTTTCTTTGTGGGCAGGGCTTAAAGGGAGAAACCGCTTCCCCGGGGTCCTAAGCACTCTTGTGTATTGTACGCTACACAGAATACATGAGCAATGACTTTGTATTAAAAATTAAAGTTTAATGTCGCGCTTACCGAAATACCGCGGTTCGCCTACGCGTACCGAACCGTGCTGGGCGTACCGAACGGTACGAATACAATCAAAAAACCGTTGCATCCCTAGTAAATGCCT